>NC_056746.1:224000730-224300730 GCF_019279795.1 Protopterus annectens
AGCTAACAAAGTGACTGTAAGGAAGTTTTGCAACTCAGTGGCCTTTACAGTGCCCCCAAAATTACTAAGGTTTTACTAAGGCTTTAAAGCTTTCCTCCCAAGAACTGTAAGTGGAATGCTATAAAACTTCCCCGTTTCCCTTTGTAAGTGCATAGTGCTGTCTGATCTGTTTTGTCTCCACCAAACATATATAAAACCTAATTACACTACAGGAAGTGGGGGATGAGAAAACCTTCGGCTTGCAGCAAATACAAGCTAGTTTTTCTTCTCTTGCAAACTTTACAGCCTGGGTTAAGATCTTAACTTGAATCAGCAGCTAAAATGAAACTTTTGCCCATTTAGAAATGATCCTACTTTCTCAGACATAAAAATGCTTTAAATATTTTTCTGTTCCACTAAGCCACTTTGCAGTGATAACTAAAAGCCCAACTAAATATTACCAACAAATCAAAGCTTTGACTTCATATGAAATATTTCAGCCTTTCTTGAAAAAATTCTGTGCACTGACCCATTACCTCCCCCCACCTTTCTTCCCTTCTTCTTTTCTACTTCCTTAAAGAAAGTAACACCACTAAGATTGAAATGGTTACAATATTCTGCTACTTAGCCACAGAATCCCAGCCAACCAACTGCTCTTTACTCCACCAAGATTTAGTAATGTGTTAGTTAGCAGGTAAAATAAACAATAAATAAATCCACAGGGTTATCAAACGTAAGCAATGGGTTTGCGGTCCTGAGCAAAAGAGTTTCCACTTTTTGCCAAACCTTTCTATCCACAATTACCCAATGTATTCATTTAGAATCTGCAAATGGCTGTAAATTCCTTAAGACCTAGATTAACTTTAATGACCCACTCAGCTGAATTATGTAGTATTATTATTTTTATTAATAATTTAATTTTATTTGCTAAGAAATTAACCAGACATGATTTACTTGCATTAAACATAAGTTAGTGAACCAAACATGATTTATGTTGTATTAAGCATACAAACAGGCCCCAACTCACTAGCCTTGCCATGTGATTCTTCACTGACCCCAGCCATCTAATTAATTGCAGGCCACGACTATTGTTTGCTGGATTGCTAAGAAAAACAATTTCAGCTTTTGCTAAAAAGCCTTTTGCATCTCATCCCTAAACCCTAGGCCACACGTAGGCATGTGTGCCTTTGTTTCATGCCTTTAATCCCATAGTAAACCCTACTTGAAGTATTAATTTAAACTTATTCTGTCATTTAAATTTAGTCTGATGCATTCAAGTACATATTTTACCCTCTAGCCTGTTTGTAACCTAATCTCCAGGCATTTCCAAAATATAACTGATTTGAATTACAAGTCATTACATCAAATAGTAACTTAAACAATCTGCCTACATGCTCTTAAACCAGAATGTCTTTAAACATCAACAATAACATAACTAGCCTTTTCTCTGATATAAAATTGTTGTCCCATGTAAATAAAATAGTTTAAGGCAAACTGCCCTTGACTGCCCTCAACTATTTCTGATCCTCTCCAAAGGCTCTGCCTTGTGGCTACTTTCCAGCCTCTGCTCCCAGGCCCTGCCATGTGGCTACCTATGGGCCTGAACTCACAGGCCAGACCCCAGTGGCTACCTGCAGGCCTCATTTTCCAGTCTTTGCCATGTGGCTAACTGCAGGCCTCAGTTCCTAGGCCCTGCCATGTGGCTAATTGCATGCCTCCGTTCCTAGGGCCTGCCATGTGGCTAACTGCAGGCCTCAGCTCACAAGCCCTGCCTTGTGACTAGCTGCAGGCCTCAGCTCACAAGCCCTGCGGCTAGCTGCAGGCCTCAGCTCACAAGCCCTGCCTTTAATATTTTTAATTTAACCATGCTTTAATTCAGTCAGGCCAAACCCTTGGTTAAAACTACTTAAGACCCTTTTGGTCTTCTAATTTCACTTGATACTTTACAGGTACACTCTTAGTTACTAACCTGCTTCTAACACCGAAATACAGGCCTGCAAAACGAACCTCAGTTTTAACACACCAATTTAATTCAACCTTAGCCCCGCTTATCCAGCTGCTTGCATGCCTTTAAGCATGATTTTTAAGCAACCTACACTATTAAGTAAGCAAAATACCTATTGTACAGATAAATGCCACTAAAGCCTGTGATCAAATCAAAAACAAATAAAAAAGGCCCCTACCTTGTTCTTAGAACCTCCACGTAGTTCAAAAACACACCAGTAATCCACAGATAAGCTGATCAAACAAGCTGCCAAGGTAGAGGTTGGAAAGACTGATTTGCTTTGTTCCCAGCCTTTTCAACTCTTCCCCTGGACAGCCCAGCCCACCTTAGCCCTCCTACCTATCTGACCCTTCTTGTTCTTCACCCCCCCCCCCCCCCACTGAAAACTGAGTCTGAGCTGACCTGCCTCAGACAAGTGACGGCTTGCTGCAATTGGCTTGCCAGCTGTTGTTCTTTTTTATTTTCTACACTGCCTCTATCAAAGAGGTATCAGACTGTACCACATATATCATTGTCCAGCCCTGGTATTTCCTGCACAGACTTATGCCATCATTTTTACTTTTTTCCTGTAATGCACCAAACATCATGCTTTTTGACACTGCTCACTTTCTTCTCCAAAGCTGTCATTTTCCCTTGTGTCAAGTGTATAACAACTTTGGATTTAATCTTTTTGCTCCTTTTTAAGCCTTTACTTCTGGTTTAGCCTTCCCAACTGTGTTGTGTAACTGTTTGATCCACTTCTTGCACTTTTCCCATCACCTGTATCATATATTTGACGTCACTTTGATTTCATCATACCCTGAACCCTCCACTCTGTGTGCAGGAAGCTAGGAGAAGAAATGCTGATGTTCAGTGTTGGATAACTGTTGCAGTAACCTGAACTATTAGGGTTATATCCTGCCAAGGATATGACCAACTCAGCAGGTTTACAAAGCTTAGGAGCACCTTCCACACACCCCAACTACCAGGAGCTTCAAATAAAAAGCAGTTAGAAAGCTAAACTCTTCTTGCTACCGAAGTGCACTCCTGTGGGTGCTGTGGTATTGAAGGTTGGCTAGTGATCCTTCAAGGCTGGACAGATAAGTTCCCTTCATGGAAAACCTTACACTATATTTTTCTGATGAAAACTGGTGTTTTTTGTGAAATGTATTTTTAGCTAGGAAACTTGATTTTTTTAAACTCGCATTGCTTCTCAAAGGAAAAATACTTGCAAATGTATCTGTGAACAATCTCTGTACTTTTTCTTTTTTTTTTTTTTGCCTATTTTTGTACTTTTTCATTGACTTTTGCACTATTGGGGTACTGTCAGTGTGTTTTTCTTACCTGAAAAATGTGATGTTAAGTTGTCTATCTTGCCTTCGTTATTGCTGGTTGGGATCGGAGCCGATCCCCGGCTCCGACTCTGCCATCTTCTATAGCTCGAGAGCTGTTTACTGGCTCGAGGCTACCCCTTATCCTATGATGCCTAGCGCTAACTACCCAGATCTCATTTGCCGCTTCAGCTGCAAGGTGTCATTTTTCTGGCTCAGGCTCGTATAAAGTTTCTTTATAGAACTTTTTTACTAGAAATAGTCTTTTTCCTAGGGGTTTTTGTTAATTTTTGTCTTATATTTGTTGTGTTAGCTAGGTGTGTATTTGTAGCTTACCTTCCCTTCCTTTCAGAACTCGTTTAATTTAGAGAGTTCTCCCCCTCCCCCCCTCCTTATTCTTTTCCTGTCAAGTTAGCCATTTAAGTTAGAGGCTTTCCTTCTACCTTCTTTATAGGCTAGCCATTTGAGTTAGAGGCTTGTCCTATCAAAAAAAAAAAAAAAAAAAAAAAAACTTTAGCTTTTAGTCTGTAGTATACTGTGTTTTTCTGTAGACTGTATTTTGATTGGTTAGCTATTGTTGTATTTTTTGTTACAGGATGTCCAAAGAATCCAAGTTGTCTGGGTTCAAGAAGTGTGACTCATGCTGTCAGAAAATGTCTCTGACATGGGCACACTTCTTGCGTCTGTTGCTTAGGCGCTGTGCACCTGCAGGACTCTTGTTCTATCTGCCATGCATTTAGTCCAAGAGTTCTGCAGGAGCATAAGAATAAGCTTATTCTTAGGGGCCTTTTAAAGCCCCCAGGATTCACTGGCCAAGACTCAGCCTGTGAAATCCCCTAAATCTACCAAATCGTCGGCTCCAAGTTCGGAGCCATCTTTGGTTCAGACTCTACCTGGTACTTTGGTTCAGGCTGGAACCAATAAGACTATCTCCCCATCGGCTCCATCAGAAACTTCGGAGCCTTCGCAGAGCCACAGGAGGCTGAGGTCCCCTTCTCTGGAATCAATACTTTCGGCTCCTTGGTCTCCCCTGCTTCAGAGCAAGCGCAGTCACAGATTTTCTCACTTCTCTCGATCCTCTAGGCTCTCGGATCACGATGTGGAGAGAGTGGTCAGTAGGTTGCTAAAGTTGCAGGCACTTGCCAAGATGTTGTCCAGCCCTCCTCAACAGGTGTTGGCTCCGTCCACTTCTATCCATGTTCCTCCTCCGACTCCATTGAGCTTAGAGCCGGAGTTCGTTGGGGTTCGAGTAGTGGAACTGTCGGCTCCGATAACTCTATCTCCTTCTGTTCCATCGTCGGCTCCGATTCCCTCGATGGTGCCGTCCGTCGAGAGAACTGGGTGCTGGGGCTCCCTCGTCGGCTCCGAGGGGGCGAGTGGCATCAGACCCTTGTCCGACCCCGTTCTCCCTCTCGGAGCTTCGGCGCAGTTGAGCTCGGCTCCTACATCGGCCTCGGAACAGTCTCCCTTGGTGCGGAGAAAGATTACGATTTCCTCGGAACAGGAGCTTTCTCTGCATCGTGGCATGGATACCTTCCATGTCATGAGGAGTGTGCTGGCCACTGAGTCAGCTCCACTATCGGCCCCATCGGCTCCATCCCCTGTAGTGTCTGTGCCAACCTCTTCTCCTCCTCCAGACCCCAAGCGTGGGGAACCAGCACTCCAGGGCACCCCATTAGGTGTTTCTTCCTCTTCCGAGGCCTCCCCTGATCATTCAGAGGAGCCCCCTCGTAAGAAGAAGTGCAAGAGGAAGCACATTGACTCTCCTGAGTCTGTCACTTCTGATACAGACTTAGATGATTCGGTAGGGTCCCCGAGATCCCCCTCTGAAGATGTTTCCTTTTCGGACATCCTCGAAATGCTTAAGCAGAGGGGGAACTGGAATCCCCTAGCCCCTACCGAGGATGAGTTTTTATTCTTGGATGCGTTTGGTTCCCGACCTTCCACCTCCTGGGTTTTTCCGCCTTTCGATCCACTTATGTCCGTGGTGGCTCGAAAGGCTTGGTCAGCCCTGGATACAGTGGAACCAACTCCGAGGAGACCTAGCAAGTTCATCACAGCACCCCATGATAAGCAGTTCCTTACCAAAGGTGTTCCTGTTGATGCCATGGTGGTAGCAGCAGCCATCAAAAAAGAGCAGAAACTTCTTCGTCTGTCCATCCTCCTAACAAGGAGTCTAGGACGATGGACAGATACGGGAAGCGAATGTTTGCTTCAGCGACCTTTCCTATGAGGTCACTGAACTACTTATGCCATTTTACCCGGATTCAGAGGGATCTCCTTAAAGAGCTCGGAGATACCCTTCAAGATCCATCAGCTGAGGGGACTCAAGTTAAAGTGGCTTCCCAGCTGGCGACCCTTAATTCTGTAGTCAACTCCTCCATGAGGCTCATTTCCTATGCAGCCGATGGTGCGAGTAAAGCCACAGGTACAGATGTGGCCCTTAGGAGACATGCATGGATGCGGCTGTGTAACTTTGCAGAACCCTTTAGAGCATCATTCACCAACACCCTCTTTGATGATTCCTTTCTTTTTGGAGCACAGGTGAAAGACACTTTGACTAGGTGTGAGCAAGAAGGCAAGACTTTCTCTGCAGTGGGAGTCATTTTTTCCGCTCCTTCCAGACCATACCCCAAGGGTCAGAAGAGTGGTAAAATGTGGTTCCGAAAATCCCAGGGAGCCTCGCCTGACACATGTAGCGATTTTTCCTGCAGGGGCAGTGGGGGAAACAACAACAACAGACGCCGCCCTCGTGGCAGAGGGGGGGGGCGCAGAATCAGGGCAACAGAGAATCCTTCTCTGAGAAGCCCTTTCAGCATCCCTGAAGGGTTGCCCGGCTGCCCGCCTCTGGAGGCAGTCGGGGGAAGACTTTCACTGTACCCAAAAGCGTGGCAAAATTTAACACAAGACAAATGGGTACGGTCATTTATATCCGGAGGTTACAAAATTCCCTTCTCTCAACCCCCCTTAACGTCGAGCAAATCCCTTCCAGATGTTCCACCCACTCTGAGGGACCAAGTAGTCATAGAAGTTTCAAAACTGCTAGAAAAAAAGAGTCATCCAGGAAGTCCCAGCAGACCAACACGGATTCGGAACATACTCAAGGTTCTTTTTGGTACCAAAAAAGACAGGGGACTGGAGACCGAGTCTGGATCTCAGCAGACTAAACAAGTCTGTTCAACGAACAAAGTTTCGGATGGTCACGCTACAGTCCATTCTACCCTTTCTGGATCAGGACAGTTGGATGTGCTCCATAGATCTTCAGGATGCGTACTACCACATCAAATTGGACAGGCGCTCCAGGAGATTCCTTTGCTTCTGGCTGGGAGCCAGTCATTACCATTTCAGAGCTCTGCCCTTTGGTCTCACCACAGCCCCCAGAGTGTTCACCAAATGTATGGCAGTGGTCATGGCTCACCTGAGACGTCGAGGATTCCAGGTGTTTCCATATGTAGATGACTGGCTCCTCACTGCTACTACCAGGCATCAACTTCTGCAAGCCAGGGAATACACAATCACAATCTGCTCCCAGCTAGGCATTACAGTAAACTTTGAAAAATCTGCCTTGTTGCCCTGTCAATCTATCACCTATATAGGAGCAGACTTAGACACAAGGAACATGTCCGCAAGGCTACCGCCAGAAAGGGTGTCTACAATTTGCCAGCAAGTACAAATTCTAATGCAGAGCAAAAGGATCCAAGTCGGATTCGTCCTTCAAACTCTGGGTTCCATGGTAGCGGCAATTCTTCTAATCCCACTGGCCCGCTTTCACATGAGGATCCTTCAGTGGCTTCTGTTCACACAGTGGTCTTTCCAACAGCTGCCCATGTCTCACATAATCATGATTACAGAAGCATGCAAAAGACACCTTTCCTGGTGGATGGTCTCCCCACTAGTGACTCAGGGCAGACCCTTCATTCAGCCCCCTCCAGTTGTCACAGTGACCACAGATGCCTCCCTGATAGGGTGGGGGGGCATTATCAGGGCAGGACAGTCCAAGGCACTTGGCAGCCTCACGAGTACCATCTGCATATAAACGTCCTAGAAATGAGAGCCGTGCTCCTAGCGTTGCAAGCTCTTCAGGACTCTCTCCCTTCTGGGACCATTGCAATTCAAACGGACAACATGTCAGTGGTGTGGTACATTAACAAGCAGGGCGGAACCAGGTCCTACCCCCTATGTCGAGAAGCACTCAGACTCTGGCAGTGGGCGATTTCCTCCCAACGTTTTCTGATTGTGACGCACATCCCTGGGAGATCCAACGTCATAGCGGACAGGCAAAGCAGAGCTATTCTCATGCCTCACGAGTGGTCTCTGAATCAAGTATTTGCAGATCTGATCTTCCGCAAATGGGGACAGCCTTGCTGCGATCTTTTTGCCACCCCCTTCAGCAGCAAATTCAGCAACTACTTCTCCCTTCTTCCACTTCCAGGTCACACTCCCAGAGACGCTGTAGTCCACAATTGGCCTCAGGGCCTTCTTTATGCCTTCCCTCCATTTCCCCTGATACCAAAACTCATACAGAAAGCAATATCGTTGGGTTGCAAAATGATCCTCATTGCCCCCTACGGCCTCAACAGATATGGTTTCCGTTCCTGCACCATTACCTTCTCGAACAGCCCTGGACTCTGGATCCGATTCCAGACCTACTGATTCATCAGTCAGGCGGGCTGCATCAATCCCTCCAAACACTCCAGCTCACAGTTTGCTTGCTCCACTTCCAACCTTAGCCAGGCTTCCCAGCATTTCCCCGGCCATGCGTGAGATTATTGTCTCCTCTCACAAGTCCACAACTAGAAAAATTTATGCTAGCAAATGGAAACGTTTTTCTTGTTGGTTCTGCCCTGGGAAAAAGCTTTTCTTCCTCTAGTCAAAGTAGAGATGCACCAAGAAGTCTTCCTGAACTTTGCCACTCAATCTCTAGTATCTACAGTGGAATTTCTTAGGATTATGGGGCACATGGCTTCTATGACTCTCACAGTTTCCTTAGCCAGATTTCAAGTGGAAAATTCAGTGGTACTTCAGGTCAGTCTGGACTCTATAGCAACACCCCATCTCTTTTCAAATTCCAGTTTTGGGCTTTATAAGAAGGGAGGTTCTGTGGATGGTGGAACAGTGGTCTCAGTCTGTCCCCCCTTCATCCTTCCACCTACTCTTCAGTCTGTCATAGCAGATGCTTCAGACTGTGTGTAGGGGCAGTGTACCGCATCACTGTGGTGTAGTATGTGATTACTAGCAGGAGGCCTGGAGTCCAAATATGGTTCAGAGATTTGAGGGCATTTATAGAGTAGTCATTTCTTTGACATTTATGCATTTTGACTTGACTTGCTTGTTCCAGAAGCCCTGTACTTAGTCCATTCAAACAAACCACTGGATTTTTCTCACGTGAAGTCTGGCCAGGGGACTCATGATAATAGTGGAGGCCATAAAACCTAAAATTCTAAAATATTCCCAGGTATTCCCTGGCAGATGCCAGAGTCTGGTTTAAAAGTATCAGAAATTGTTTGTTGTAATTCTTAATTTTGTTCTGTGGGAGAATAGACATTATTAAGTGTTGATTCTAGGAGACATGCCAGAAACACTACTTTGTGAGATGAAATGAAAGAAGATTTCTCTCTCTCTCTCTCTCTGTATATATATATATATATATATATATATATATATATATATATATATTTATTCACCTGAAATCCCAGGCTAAGAAATAGTTTCATTAACAAAGACAGAGATTCTTGACGATCTATGAAGGAATCTGCCAAACTTGTCTAAATAAAGAAAAGTGTGAATGCCATGCAACGTACAGTGGCTGTTACAGGAGCCAGACTCTTTATAAACAGTCTTGGAGCTGTAAGTAAACCAAAGGCAAAGTAGCAAAATGAAAATGAAACCCATACACAGAAAAGGGCAAAAGTACCTGAAGTTGCTGCAGTTGGAAATGTGATGGTAAGCATCTTTTAAATCCAATGTTGCTAGAAAACTGGAAGAAAGAGTAAGGGTTAACAGAGATTGTAAAGAAATCATTTTGAATTTTGGAAAGATGACGTGAATGTTCAGAAAACGCTGACCACAGGTCTTTAGCTTCCTTCTCTCTCATTGGCAGTAGAAAATCTTATTGAATGATACCCTTTCCCCTATGATGTGGGGAAACAGATTCTGTTATCCCCTGAAACAGCATCTGATCCAGAACAGGAGGGCACTGGGCACTTTGGGAGGATGTGGAGGGATTTTCTGGGAATGAGAAGGGAGCCCCAGTGCCATTTGTAATCTTTTTCATTGCTTCTCAGTTCCCAAGTGTCTGAACTTATCAAGTGTCATAGAGGTAAGTGAACACCTAGATTCTGGGAATGCTTTACGGAGTTCTCAGGGTGGGGAGGGGCATATAGCCAGTCTAACATTTTAAGTTGTCTTTGGTTATGGGAGGATCTTCCTTTCTTTTTTGAACTTTCTTACCACTCTTTGTTGAAATTTGATTTACATGAGCTGTGTTGGGAGCACTACTACTGCTTTCTGAAAGAAGAACCCAAACTGGAATAAAAGTTTGTTTTTTTTAGGACAGTAAGGTTGAATAATCTGAGTAATCCTGTGAAGTAACTTTTCCCTTTCATCAAAAGGATGAAGGAGAAGGACTAAACTTCTTTTATCCAGGCGAACATTTCAAATTTGAGTTTTAACACCCTCTGGTAAATTTTGAGTCTGTAAACAAACAAATATTATGACGACAGAGCCAGTGGCAGCAGCTGTGGATACAACATCCACAGTGTTGTAAGTACATTTCAAGAAATGTTAATTACCCAAGATACTTCAGAACACACAAAAGCTTCAGTATCTGAAGACAGATGCTCAGCAATTACTTTTCTTAAATTATTTTAAGAAGCCAGCAAAAACTTAAGACATGCATGCCTGACAGTTTACAGTTCTGAAATCCAAAGTGGAAGAAGAAAAAAAAATATTAACTTTATCCAAAACCTTTCCCAGTTTGTCAGAAGGCTTAAGGCTAGCTGCTGACAGAAGTTTGATAGACTCTTAGCTGACAAGGAAATTATTGCAGGATCTGCCATACTGTAGTAAAAAAAAACGAAACTTGTGACTTGGCCACTTTATACAGCTTATCAGACTTTTTTGGAGTCGAGGGATGACTGTCAGGGGAAAGTACAAGCTGCCAAAAAGGCATCCTGTAATGCTGGCAGTACAGAAATAAAAACTACCAGTTAAGGAAACTTTACCTGAAGTAAATCATAATATCTTTGTTGAGATTCAGACATGTATTTTTGTTCCCATTGAAAATATTCTGTTTTGGCAGTTGTTGTTTGTCTTTTGGCATTTTCCCGGTAAGGGGGTCGCACTGCTGAACTCCGGTACGCTAATGATTGGCAGTAGATTTTTACGAAACGCCGAGGTGCCAGCTCAACGCCCAACCTTCAACGAAGGCTTGCCCATTTACGCACGCATGTCTTTCGAATGCTACCCAACCATGAGGAGGACATACAAACTCCACACAGAAGGCACTCCCAACCAAGCAGAGAATCGAACGGGAGAACCTCTTCCTGTGAGGTAACAACGCTGCCGCTGTACCACCGCGGAATCCAGTAATATTAGAAAAATATCATTCTTTAGGAGGGGAGTCTGAGGAAAATCTCTGTACAAAATCAGAATCCTCACCTTGTGGTAAGGGAGTATGAGAAAAACTGTCTCAGTCTCATTCCTGTTCATTATACTGGGAGTTGGAATCCAATAGGGAAGAAATAGTTTAACTCTCCTGAGAGGAGGACCACCATCATTTAGTGACTGCAATGTTCTCAACAACCCTTACGCTAAATTGAGCTAGTTAACTGCTTCAGGAAAATAAATTTGTCTAGATTTGTGTTTTCTCTTCATACAAGACCCCCCCCCCCAGGGGAAGCACGGCTCAACAGACGGTCCCTACCCTGAGAAAGAGGCTCCTCAATGTGGTCAAGTGAAGTAGCTTCACCCAGAGCTTCCCCAAAGCATGCAAGGATGGTTGTCCCTTATCATGAAAAGGCAGCTCTACAGCTGTAGAGGACTTTTGTGAGTTGTTCCATGGTTGTATCCTGAGGAGCAACACCACAGTGCCCAGGAAAAACAGATAAACAGTCTGAGCAACAACAGATGGCCACATTAGAGTCATCCATCAGTGGCTGAGGCACAGGGGAAGCTCAAATGAAGACTGTTGACTTCTTAATAACTTTTTTTTGTTGTGGATCGGGGAGGGATTGCAAGACTTAGTGGGATCCCGGTCTATATCCCAGTTATAAAAGGAGTTTCATGTATGGATAGCAGAGCCTGGAAGAGTTAGTAGTACCTTTTCACAAAGAAGTAATTTTTGAAGTACATTTTTTAATGACTAGTTTGATTGTTTTATCCAAAAACACAATTTTACAAAGGAATTCCCCCAGATAAGCTAGTTATTAAAATGTTGAGCTGAAGAAAAAGCTTGGTCTGACAAGTAGTCAAAAATGGCAGAAATGCCCTAACATCATAATAATAATGTATAGAGCACATCACATTTTTCTTGATATTACAGATTTGAAGGCAGTCCCCAATGGGAAGCTCATCTGCCCAGCTTTGATGAAGTGCTAGCCGACCATCACTCACCCAAAGCCCTTGAAGAAACACACATTTTGTCAATAAGAAAGTTCTGAAGTTTTTTGCACCCTAGTCGCTGTTTTTATACTGCTTATCTTGCACATGGCAGTGGCTAAGGTATGTGAAAGTTGCCCTAAAGCTTTGGAAGCTAGACAGCTAGTCTGATCCCTCGACAGAATGTCCCATATAGCTTAGGCTACTGCTGCAGTGATCTAATGATGAACATCCATCAGATTTTGCTGAATTTTGCTTTGCATTTTATGACCAAGGCAAAACTAAGTGCAACATTTAGATAACTTTAGATATTAACAGAATAAGAACATGTGAATATACATTTTCTGATGAAAAAAAGCACTGTAACTCTAATTAGTGTTGTTACAGAAAAGTAGCATGTAACAGTAATTCTGAATATAAAACTAAAATATAGGACAGAGGTTATCAGTGAGAAAGAAAATAGAGATGAGGTTGGTTTCATTTCATACAGTAAGTCATGCCTTCTCATTTATATTATTGTTAAAATTTTCTTTTATCATGGCACATAATTTAATAAGTTTATTTGTGTATTGGCTTTTTTTTTGTCTTTGTTAATTTGCGTACATACAGTGTGCTTTAAAGCTGCCAGCACTGTTAGAGCATCTTTGTGAATGAAAGTATTGCACTTGCTCATGTGGACAAGCTAGGGCTTTAGTTGATTGTAAATGGGAGTGTCGTCAGAACTAATCAGTTGTCATCATATTACAATTTGACATGATTGACAGAAATGCTTATTTCCCCTGACATCATAAATAAATCAGCATTGTAAGGAGTACTTACTGTATTAACATCAGAAATTAATACTGATTAAGTACATTTACTCATTTTATTGAATTAAAGTTGCTTTTTTCATTATTTGTATTATACCGCCTTATATAAGACAGTCAGTTTTTCTACTCTTCTCTCTCTGAATGATACAAAAATGTAATAATAATGCAAAAGTATAAAGAGCTAGTTTAGTGGAGTAAACCCCCACATGAAATACTTAATTCAGTTATACACCCCCACATACCTCTCAACTGTCTCTAACTTTGACTCAAATTTTAGCTCTCTCTCTCTCTAAATCCCACCCAAAACTGGTAACTTTTGGAGAAAAAGTGGTGATTTATACTTAATAAGTAACAACACTAATTAGAGTTACAGTGCTCTTTTTCATCAGAAAATGTATATTCACATTTTCTTATTTTGTTAATATCTAAAGTTAATATCACTAATGTTTTAAAAGTGTCCTTGATTATTTCTGGATTTGTCCCTGATTGGGTGAGAGCTAGCCCCCCCCCCCCCCCCCCCCACACACACACACACACTTAATACAAACTACAAAGACTGAGCTTGGTTATTTTTCACTTCACCTGTGCTCATCTGCTTAGTTTTCTCCCAGTGCTAGGTGTTTACAGGACTTTTATTTAGAGGCTGATATGGGATGAATGTAGTGTTTCCATCGTTGTAATAATTACCATAGAAGTGTTGTCTGAGTAAGTAAAAATGGTTTAGAACTCACTTTTAAAATGTAAATATTTCATTAGCATAATTCATTGTTTAAAATTTTCAATTTGCTTATAATGGCAGCAATCATTATTTAAATATTAATGGGAAATGCTTCAGCAAACCTCATGAATATTCCTTACTTATGCATCAATGTGTTTAAGGAGCAGTACAAAATGTTAGTAGAGGCAGGGTTTGCCACTGCAAATCCCAGGGGTGCTTTAAACACGTTGCTTCCAAGCAAGCACAAAAGACTTGTTATACATTTACACTAGAACCAAGAAATTAATCATTTGCCATGGCATATTATTAAGTCTTCTAAAGATGTTCTGCATATTCCAAAATAAATCCTGCCGGGCTCTGAAACATGGAAATCAGCTTAGTGCTTGCTTTTTCTTTTAAGTATTCTGAGTAAGACTCGTACTGTGTCCTGATTACAGAAAGCTGGATGATATTAACCTTATACCTGTTGTATTTAGTAAGCTGGTTAAGTCTGCATAGGTACTGTTGGGGGCTTTGCTCCCAGAACACAACTAGTAAAATAGTTTTTCCATTGCTGTTTACAGTGTACAAGCAGTATAGACCTCAGCAAATCTTCAAGCATTTAGGTTTGTGAGTTCAGTACTGCATACGTTGTGAAGAATGTATAAGAACGTATTGGTGTTAGTTTAGTAAAATATTAGAGCAAAATTGCAAATGTTTGTCATTCATACAGTTGTAAAACAACTGGTTAAGAACTAGGCTTTTAAGTACCTTTGTACTGTGTACTCAGACATTTTTGATAGACAGCAAGTTGGTCCCATGTGACATTTTGACAGACTGTTTTAGCATCATTTGTATATATAATAACTTAAATGTACTACAGCAAGTTGAATTCATAACCATGTGTAAGACTAGCTGCTCAGTGCTTAATTAACTTCAAAGTAATGTGTGTATATGTAATATTTTAAAAGCTCCTAAGTATATTATTCCTAAATGGAAGAATCACGCAAAAGTGACCTGCAGGAGCAGTGTGTGATCAGACAGGTGAGCAGGTGGTATGTATAGGTAGAGCAGTCTGTGAGCTGATGAAATGACCAGCGATACAGGAGCTACTCATTGAAAGAGAGTGACCTACATGTTAGCCATTTTCAAGGTGGAGATAAATGCCTGTGTCATTGTTAGTTGTCTACCTAGTGTTAACACAGTGTCGTCTTTTGTATATTGCAGGTTCTTTTGCGGGTCAAAGAATCAGAAATTCAGTATCTTAAGCAAGAAATAAGCTCTTTGAAAGATGAACTGCAGACATCCTTAAGGGTATGCAACAATACAGTTTCTTTGGATACTTATTTTATAGATGTGTAAAGGATTTTTGAGTTGCTTTCCTCCACCTTCAAATATGTGTTGTAGTCAAAGCTGAGAGGCTGCTATTTCACTGTTATTTATATTCTTTTTCATGGCCCCAGTAAGTGCTGACCACAAAACATTTGCTATTTATCATTTGTTACTGATAAACAGAGTGGGAACAATCTGTCTTGTGGCTGTTATTCAGAGAGCTTTGAGAGGTATTCAGTGTCTTCACTGGCATCCCAGCAGTGAAGGTGTGTGTTGAGCCATAACCCTATCCCTGTATGTGGGGCACTTGTTACCTGTGGTACCTTTGCAACCACTGCGCTGTGTATGCACGTGCCTCTGCAGTAAGTGACCATACACTGCCCTGGTAGCTACATGTCTGCCCCTGAATCACTCTTGCATTGCTGCTCCTCCTCTGAGATGTTGTGGCAGTGGATAACCCCTTACTCCCCCCTTCCAGGATAGGCACTCCTTTTCCTTCCCATGCCGTCTGCAGCAAGCTGCTAAGGCACTACTCAAACTCAGGTCATCTGTGTCATAGTTGATATTTTATCCCTGTGTGCCAACAAGGCTGGCACCAAGTTACCACCCTTTAATCAATATGCTGTTTTTTTTCCCACAATCTTTCAGTTTGTAGAAAGCACAATTTATAAGTCAACCGTTTCAGCCATTAAAACTAAAAGCAGTCTTTAGGAGTGGTCATAACAGAGCAAAACTTTTTCTAAATTCCTAACCCCAAATTGATATATTGAAGCTGAGGTACAGTTCATTGCGTGGTAACGTGAAAGGATTTTGTCATCCACAAAAATCTTATTTGCATAACTCTTTTAAATGGACTTTTGAATTTCTGGTTATGTTTGAAAGTGCTTACTCACGAGTCATTAGAAAAAAATATGTGTGAATACTTTATTTACTACTTCATCTCATGTGCTGATTAAAAAGATGGGGGGAGCCAGACATGTGGTAGATAAAACTAGTGAATCCAATGCTCATCACTTTGTTGTGATGGGCTTGTTTCTATATCCCGTTGAGGCTCAGACCTATGTTGTCTCGTACTTATGCTACATGGTAGGGTGTTCTGTGGCAAACAGGTTTGAGATGATAGGCCCAACAGAATAATCCATAATTCTTTATGAAGCCCCTGCCCAGGTTAGTTCAGCTTAAATCTTAGAAAATCATGCATGAATTACAGTTACCAAAAGCTGGCTTGGGAACCAGGCCAGAAAGTGGTGCCCTTGGTGAGCACTGCTTCAAAGAAGTCTGTCAGATTTAGGAGACATGATCTGCCTTTTACAAACACAAACTGGGCAGGGTCCTGAGTTTGGAGATTACCAGTGTCATTGTTTATAAGTTCCATGATGATACGTTCCATAGCCTTGCAGACCAGGCTCGTTAGGCTAATGGGGCAGTAGTTTCCGGGCTCTGTGGTGGCTCCCCCTTTGTGGAGTGGGATAACTGTTGCTGTGCGCCATTCAGTGGGCACATAGCCTGAGGTGAGGCTATGATTGAACATGGTACTTAGGTGGGGTGCCAGTTCGTTCTGTAGTTCATGTAGAACACAGCCTGGGATGTCATCAGGTCCCATGGATGCTGTGTTCTTGGCTTTGGATAGTGTGTGTTTTACCTGTGCAGCCGTGATTACAGGAACTTTGCATTCTTCTGGTATAGAGATGGGCCCTTTAGGAGATGACAGGGGGGTAAAGTTAGCACTGACCCTATCTGCCAGGATATTGGCAATATCAGTTGGTTCTGTATATTTAGTGCCATTGTGCTGTAACTCAGAGCAGATCCGAGTGTTGCCATTGAGATTCTTGACATAGCTATAGAATGCTTTGTGGTTGTCTTTAGAGTCAGTGGCGATTTGTTTTCATAACTAGCTTTGGAGGATTTTATGAGGGATCTCAGCTTCTTACTGAGGGTGACCAGGGACTCCAATCATGGGATTTTACTCTTTTTTGCAACAGTTTCTTTCTTCTGTTGTAGAGTTTGTTTATGACAGGGGACCACCAGATTGGCTTCCTTTTTTTGGAGGATAGAATCTTGGTTCTGTTAGGGATTGCACGATCCATGCACTTGTGTAAGTGCTTCTAAAGTGCATTTGTGTAGGATTCAGCAGTCATACCTCTATTGTCTATGGGTGTTGTGTAGTTTGCCACTTCTGTCTTAAGAAGCGTGAAGTTGGCTTTGGAGAAATTTTTTACTGTGGTTTCCTCTAATGGGGGGTAGGGGAGGGATGTGGATGTCTAGGGTGATTAGCTTGTGGTCGGATCTGACCAATGAGGAATTGACCTCTGGTGTGGAGCACTGGTTGCCCATGTTGGTAATAACCAGGTCTAGAGTATTGCTGCCTCTGGTGGGGGTGTGGACAAGTTGATCCATGGCATTGGAATCTATGAATTCCAGAAAACGTTGAGCACAAGAGTTGGTACATGAGTTGATCCATGGCATTGGAATCTATGAATTCCAGAAAACGTTGAGCACAAGAGTTGGTACATGAGTAGTTTTCCCAGTTAATGGTAGGGTAGTTGAAATCGCCCATTATTAGGGTGTTCGGTTGTACCCTAATATTTTCCAGTGTATTAAGAAATGAGGAGTGGGAATCCTGGGGCATGGTGGGGGATCTGTAGCAAGCTACAATTTGGATTGCGGTCTTTCCCAGAGTTAGTTGCACTTGGATAATCTCGGATGCATTATGCTGAGCAACTAGCCTGGAGATGTGGATATCCTTAATGAATATGGACACGCCTCCGCCTTTAGTGTTTCGGTCCAGGTTAGGTGGCCGAAAGGTGTGGTATGAATTATAGCCTGGTAATGCAGGGGTACTCTCTGGAGCCTTGAACCAGGTCTCTGTCACTGCACAGATGTCGGTGTTCTCCATTTTAAGGAGTGCCTCGAGTGAGTGCATTTTGAGGTTTAGACTTCTAGCATTGAGTAGCAATACCCTCAGATTCTTCTTGCCTGCGCCTGTTAGGATGGTGAATTTGTCATTTGAACCTTGCCTAAAAAAGGCACTATAGGGGTGGCTAGAGCCTTAGCCAGTATCCGGAATCCCAGGGGCAACAGGTGCAGGCCATCTCTGGCAAAGCATCGTGGTTTGTCGATCATGTCATCCCAGGCAGACAGATACTGGATCCCCTTAGAATGACACCAGAAGCTTAGCCAATTGTTGAAGTCAATCATTTTGTCCTTGTACTGTGGTATCATTCTGGGTGATGGCTGGATGCTACTCAGGGCTAGGGTCATACCTGCCTGGGCCCCAAGATTGGACAGCTCCTCCATGTCCCTTTTTATGTAGTCCATGGAGGTATATTTCAGGTCATTCACACCAACATGGACAATGACAGAGTCATATTTGTACTTGTTGTGAAGTGACCTGAGTGCATGCGTTATGTGGCGGATCCTGGCACCCGACAGGCAGCTGACAGTAACTTTCTCCTTGTTTAGCCTGGTGAGTGGAGCATCAGTGTGCCTGACTATAGAGTCACCTATGACTAGAGTGTTGGGTACGTTGTTATGCCTTATGGGCTGTGGTTGAGTGGCACACTGAGTTTGTGGGCTATGTGTCATTTGGGTTGTGTTGGGGGGGGTGGAGGTTGCTTGTGTTTCTGCTTTGGAGGTCCCTGTTGCTTGGGCAGGTTTTTACTGAGAGCCTCCGCGAATGTAGGTGTTTGTTTTGTGTTTCTATATGCGTGTTTTGGTGGTGTAGGTTTTGAGGGACTATGTGCTGAGTATGGTGTGGTGCAAGTGTTTACCTTCTCCTCTTGACTGTCTAGTCCAGTCTTGGGGTGAAGAGAGCTTTGCTTCCAGTTTGGCTATATAAGTGCATCTCTCACAGGTTGTAGTGTTGGGTGGTAGGAGGAGAGGGTTGGCTGTGTACATGAGGCAATTACTGCATTGCCCCCAAGATGCCCAGATTCATCAGGTAGACAGGAGAAAACACCAGGAGCTGACCCATACACATGCCTGGATAGGTGCTTATTTGTTAAGTACTAGAAACTGTTTTCCTCTAGACAGTGAGGAAAGTTGAGTGCTGTAGTAATTTGTAGCTTATTTAGTACTTACAATAAGTTCTGAACAAGTGCTGAGCTCAAAGAAAACAGACTTGAGTGCTGAAATAAAAAACTGGCTAGTTCTAAGAAACAAAATTAAGCTAGAAGGCTTCCCTCCAACACAGAAAGTCTTGGGGGCCTAGAAGCCTACAAATAGTCCTGGACACAGCAAATCTATATCCAGACTAGACTACCCACAGGAAAGGCAGGAAGCAAGCTTAGAAATTTTTTTTTTTTTTAAAGTTGCTGTGCAAGTAGATTTTTCAGATTGGTAATTTCTTTCCCTTCCCTTTTATATCATATTTACTATCTTCCATAACATCCCTCATCCTTCCTTCCATTCTCCTCTATATTATTCTCATAAATATTTCAGAGTCTGTGTTATTTAGTGTGATGGGTCTCCATTTTTTATTTCGTTCTTCTCATCGTTTTTCCATATAAATTTTAGGGTGTGCTTTATCAGGTTGAAATACCAAAAGACCAACTTTTAAAATGCCAAGACCACAATCCCAAATGTTTACAATGCTGATAACTTAAATCACCGACTTTCAAAATACTGCAATTCAGAAAACTAACTTTCAAAACACCAAACAAATAACGCAGACATATGACCTTTTCCCTTCCCCAGTATAAGTGTAGAAATCCAAAGAAAGTGCCATTCACCATAGTAAAGACCACAACAGTATTGTCAGTGCATCGGTAACAATTTTATGAAAAAAAAATTCACATTTCAAAGGATAGTTATCAAAATCTATGTTATGAAGAGTTAAATTTTCACTAGTTTCTCTTTGTACAGCTTTTGTCTATATAAGACCTATTGGCTGAAGGAGAGTTTTCCTGTTCAGTAGACTATGTACAGTATCAAATGAAGTATACGCCATAGCATCATCAACTAACAAACATGGTATGTCTTTACTTAGTTTAGTTCTTACTTTTAAATCATTGCAAACACACAGTAATATTGAAATCAGAATCAGTCAGAAATACAATTGTAACTTGGAGAAAGTGATTTACTGTGCCATGTACCACCTTTTCTTGCTTTTACGTAGGCAAGACTGATAGAAAGTTAAAAAATCGTATATATGAACACCTATATGACATTAAGG
Source organism: Protopterus annectens (assembly GCF_019279795.1). Classification (NCBI taxonomy): domain Eukaryota; kingdom Metazoa; phylum Chordata; order Ceratodontiformes; family Protopteridae; genus Protopterus; species Protopterus annectens. The sequence goes on from NC_056746.1 coordinate 224,020,634, forward strand.
AATAAAAAAGAAACTAATTCTCTTAGCAAACATGTTTTGGAGTACAATGACCATAAGTTCCAATTTTTTATTATAGATAATATCAGTACCAACATGAGGCGTGGTGCATGGTCACTATTGAGAAAAGAGAATTATACTGGCAGTTGTGTCTGAATGCTGGGAACTGGCAAGGTCTGAATGAGCATATTTCCATTAGCCCAATGTTAAAACTAAAGGCATTGGAAAGATTAAAAAAAATATATGTGTATGTATATATATATATATATATATATATATATATATATATATATATATATATACACATATATATTTCTTCATTATGCATTTTAAATAATTCACATGTTCAGTATTTATTATGTTAATGTGTATTTATTTCTCAACATTGTCTACTATATCTAGTTTTTAGTCTTTCATCTCTGAAATCGTCCTTTTGAGATATTGGGAAAATAGCAATATAAGAGAGATTGTGTTGAGATGTCTTGTAGCTGGATTAAAGGTCTGTTCAGTGAAAATAGAGGACCCTGTTTTGGTTTTAAGTAGTGAGGAAGAAGAAATTGACAGGAAGAGGGAAAAGGTGTATAATTGCAATTATGAGTAGACAAGTAGTTTTAATCACAAGAAATAGGAAGCAACATAAATTGTGGAAATTAATAATGCATGTTTAGAAAAAAATAACGTGAGAGGAATGCTTTGTTGTTGATTAAAGGATGAAATGTTAAGAAACGAGATTTCTTACGAGATTTCTTTGTGTGGATGGATAAAGACTAATGAGAGTTTAAGCTGTTATGGGGAGAGAAGTATGATGCAGTTTGAGAGATAAAATAAACATTTATTTATTCATTTGACATTTCTTGACTGGGTTAGTCCATCTAGGCAAAAGACCTTTTTCAGTGGAGACCCATGGAGAAAAGCTCCACAGATATACAAAATACAAGATAAGTTGGAATACATTTTTTACAATAACAAAAAAAAGAAATACAATCAAATAGCACAGTAGAAATTAACACTTTTACAATCAAGGTTGTCAAAGACAAAGTACAAAAATCATTATGAATGTAGAGGTAACATATAGTTATGAGAGAGCTTAGGAATGAAATATAAGGAGGGAGTATAGAAAAGAAAGATTGAAGTGGGAGCAAAAGTGGGACCAAGATTTGAGGAGATTGTCCGTAAGAGATTATTTGAAGGAATAAATGTTGGAGCTGGTTCTTAAGCATAGAGGTAGTTTATTCCAAGTTTTAGCTACAGTGTGGTTATAGAGAAGTTTGCCTATGTTTTTTATTAGACTTGTGAATTTCTAGGAGATGAAGATCAATGCTTTGGAGAGCATGTTTTGGAGAGTAGGGAGAGATGAGGGTTGAGAGAGCAGGATAAGTGGAGGGTTTGTTTAGGTGGAGTGAGTGAGGTGTAGCTGAGGAAGGAGTTGTTGCAGGTCTTTTAATGCTGTGCAGTGGTGGGAGTGGTAGGGGAGGTTGGCCACAAATCTAGCAATTTTATTACAAGTGTTTTCAAGTTTAAGCATTAGATTGGATTGTATGTTGGTTAGGATAGGTGCAGCGTACAATAGGATGGGGGAGGATGGGGCAGTAAGAGGGGTTGAGCTAGAGAACATTTAGCTTCATTAGCAAAATATTTTTTGTGCCCGTATAACATCCCTAGTTTTTGGTGTGTCTTTTTGATAGGCTGTTGAGTGTGGATGTCGAATTTGAGTTGGTCATTAATAGTTTCACCAAGTAGTTTTGTATGTGGTTCGACAGAGATTATAGTCTTATTTAGGGAGGTAACAGTGAAGGCATTTTTGTGTTATTGTAGAAATTTTGGAAGAAAAAGCAAAAGTTTCGTTTGTAGGGTTGAGAAGGAGTTGAGCCAGTGTTCCAATGAGAGGAGTGATTAGTAACCCGCGGTGGTGGTACTGCGGTAGTGTTGTTGCCTCACAGTAAGACGCTGTCCAGTTCGATTCTCAGCTAGAGCGTCTTCTGTGTGGAGACATGCGTGAATGGGCGTACCTTCGTTGAAGGTTGTGCGTCAGGGCTGGTAACTCGGCATGTAAAAACCAACTACCAATCATTAGCGGATCGGAGTTCCGCTGTGGCGACCCCTAACCGGGAAAAGCCGAAAGACACAACAACAGTATTTAATTACATATATTTATTGTTTTAACATATTTAAATATTTATTGTACATTGTCATTTTATGAAGCAGTGCTTATATATAGTGTGTTTTTTAGGGTGGTGTGTTCCATGAACTTTTTCAGTTTGTATATTTTGTCCGTTTTTTTAATTCAGTGACTGTAAATATTGTGCTTTTAATGACATAATTGATTAGTTCATAACTGGGTGGAACTTCCTGTTTGAACTGTATAAAAAGGAAGTAACTATGTGGGGTAAACTGTCTGATGAAGTCTAGATCTTTCTGGACAAAAGCACTCATCCTTGGATTTTTATGTTCTGAAGTTAATAAAGTGGATTCTTCATTCTACAACTGTGTGGTGATTTGCAGCCTGCATTACTTTGAGTGGGTTCAATCTAGCTACTTCTTCTGGCTTTTGTGTTTATCTGCTTCAGTTTGTACTTTGTGACTTTTATAAGTGTAGAAATCCAAAGAAAGTGCCATTCACCATAGTAAAGACCACAACAGTATTGTCAGACAGTGCATTGGTAACAATTTTACGAACAAAATTTTCACATTTCAAAGGATAGTTATCAAAATCTATGTTATGAAGAGTTAAATTTTCACTAGTTTCTCTTTGTACAGCTTTTTTCTATATATGACCTATTGGCTGAAGGAGAATTTTCCTGTTCAGTAGACTATGTGCAGTATCAAATGAAGTATACGCCATAGCATCATCAACTAACAAACATGATATGTCTCTACTTAGGTCTTACTTTTAAATCATTGCACACAATATACTTTTCTGCTTCACCAGCATTGCCAGAATGGTTATGTTCAACTGACTTTTCAAGTTTTCACCCTCAGTTACTAAATTAGTTACGTCTCTTACTTTATATTTGTAAATGTTTTTGTATTTGCAACCCCAGTATTTTTTTTATTTTCTACATCTCTCCATGTGGTAACTGTAACCATCCAAAACTAACACTTGTTTACTTTTTTGAGAAGTTATAGTTGAATAAGTATTGCCAACTACTCCTGGACTTTTCTGTAACATGACCGCTATGTTTTTTTTTGTTTTAGGTACATTTCACAGAGATTTAAAGAGACAATTAACTATTATACAGCAGAACTTCTTACTTCTGGGTTGAATTAAAGCAGAAGTACATTGGTGTTTTGAACATTTAAGTTGTCAGCATTGCAAACATTCAGGATTGTGGTCTCGGCGTTTTATGTCGGTCTTTTGGTATTTCGAACTTATGAAGTAGACCCAGATTTTAATATCTCATTACATAGCTCTTCATATGCAACCCCTTATTTCAACCATTCATTCAGTATAAATTTACAAATACTCTGTCAGTCCACTAATCTCTTGTACATTTTATATACCGTATACCATCTGGGCCTGATTCAGCATTTACGTTCATGAGTCAGCATTTACTTTCCTAAGTACTTATCCAGTTCACTAGTAAATTATTTTTCAAATTCTTCTGTTTTTTTCTCTCTTTTTTTTGTTACTTTCCACTCTCTCTTATTTTCTTTTTCTTTATTTTATACATATTTTCCACATGCTGTACTACAATGCTCATAATTTGCCCTTGTGTTCTTTTTATTTCTCCTTTTACATTTTTCACTTCCCTCATTATAATAATATTCTCCTTTACTATTTTACCCAAATATGCAGATACCTCCTTCCTTCTGCCTTGTAAATAATATTTCTACCTAAATAGTAACGCCTTAATTCTTTTTCTTTTATTTATTTTCTATATCATAATACTCTCTTGTATTATTCTCTAAATTATCTAATACATTTTTGTACATTTTCCCATACTTTACTTTCTCTTCCTTTCTTGCATCATCTTTTTTAATTCAGTCCACCTTTCAGCCCAGTTTTTGTAGAAGTCTTTCATGGTTATATGATCGTTCCATAACTGCAGTACTTCTCACACTCCAATTCCATCCCATAATGTCTCATTTATTCTTTTTATCTCTGTTCCTGTTTTAATATACTCCCTTTCTTCCATCACCTCTGTCCATATTGGTAAATGGTCTGAAGCAGCCGTCACAACTGTATCACCACCTGCTACCCCCAAGTCTTCTGATAATACAAAATAATCACTTTTAGATCCAAGTGCCTTCCTTGTAGAAGTCCATTGATTTTTGTTCCACACAGCTAATTAAACACATTTTATCACTTTCTGTATTTTTTATAGCTTTCCCTTTCTTTTTACATTTTCCTCTTAAAATTAAAGTCCACTGGAATTATAATTGTAATGTTAACCACCACAGTCCAATATTTAATGAAACAGATTTTGTTTCCTTGTTAGTTATATGTGAGTATAATGCTATAATTCTGTAAATACGTTCTTTCCACCTCACATCCACAATAGTTAATCCTCCCATCTTTACTAACATTGCATCCAGTATTTTCACTGTTTTTTATATAATACAGCCGCCATTCCAGAACAGTGTTCACTTTAAGTCCTATACTATATTTCCACCCCACAGTTTCTCTGCTTGCATTTTTTTCACTTGTCAAGAGTTCCTCTAACAGACTAGCATCCACATCACATTTAGTACACCATTCCAGTATCCCTGTCCATCTTTTAGTGTTAATAATATTGTTCACATTTACTGAAAGTACTCTAAAATTGTTGTTTTTCCTCCTTTTTAAGAATAGGGCAAGTATTTTAAATTTTCATTTTCTTATTTTTACTCCTTCCCCAATTGAATATTTTTTCTAGATTTATGGAGAAATAACCTTTGATCATCAGAATCAGATTTTTCACTGGCTAGAACTTCAAAAAATTAGTATCAATCCCTTCTCCGGACCTCTCTTCCTGCATGCGCACTCTTTCCTCATTTTGCCCCCCCCCCCCATATTTTTCCACAGTTTCTTCTTTACCTAATTCACCCTTCCCCCTGCCTGTTGTTTTCCTTCCTTGTGTATATTTTCTTCCCTTTTCTTTTTCATTATTTACTGTTTGCTGTTGACAATCCATCCAAAAATGTCTTTTTCTTTTTTTACACAACCTGCTTTCAGGCATACACTATCTTGCTACACAACCTCTACGCACCATCTTGCTTTATGCTTTTCTCTCCACACTGGTTATATTGTACCTTGTCACAGTCATTAATTAAATGAGAAAAATCCTCAAAAGAAACATGATTTAGGTTGGCGAGAATATCATAATGTCCCTCTGTGACCAAACTCAAAAATAATATTTGGCAAGTGTTTCACAGTGGGTTTTTCCACATTTCAAAACAGCTTGCCACCTCCAGCCTCCATTCCATAATTTCCTCTTGTCTCAAACTTTCACAATATTATCAGTTTCACACAGACACTGTATGCATTTTTAGCATCATCTTCGATTTCTTCAGTTCTAAACTGCAAAGTAACATTTTCCATGGATAAATGTCCTCCTTTTTGTTGCACAGTTCCAGTAATTTCATCATCATTCCATCAGTTTCAAATGTTAAGTCACAATGTGTAAAAGACCAGATTTCTTAAGCTGTTAAATGCAAAACAGTTACTAAATTGTCCCATACACATCTATCTATTGCCATGTCATTTTTTTGTTCTTATTCTCACAGTTGGTACTCTCTTTTTTTAAAAAAAAGTTTTACTTGCAGTTTGTTGCTGTTGTCCTTTTTTGCCTGCTGTCACTGCTGCATACGTTTTATTTACTATATTATCTTATGCAACAAAACCAGACACCTTCTCAGTTTGTTGTTGCTTTTGTCTCTTACTTTTTGTCAGTGCTAAGTTTTAACTGCTGCATTCTCAGTTGCCATATCACATGGTTCCTTTTCCACATTGCCTTCATCAGCACTTCTGAAAAAGTTATCTGCCATCTCACTCCAACGAACAACAGAACTGTCACCTGGATCATCCTGCTCAATTACTTTTAACAGAACATTATTTGCAACCCCTACTGATGCCAGTTCTGTTATCTGCACATGCAACAAGTTCTTCTGTCTAGGTCCCAGAGAGGGGGAGAGTCACCTAGGGGATGCTCTGATGCACCCGTGGCTGTCCCCGGGACTCCTTTATGCCTTTTGCATGATGCCCCTGATTCCAAAGTTTCTTCAGAAAGCATCAGTGATGAAAGTCACAGTCATCTTCGTATCCCATTATTGGCCTTTACAAGTCTGCTTTCCTTTCATCTTGATTCATTAGGTCCAACCTGCCTGGGTGCTTGTTTCAGACCCAGATCTTCTGTCTCACATGGTCGCTCATCCAAACTTTTCATCCCTCAAAGTGACGGTATGGTTTCTCCAATTCCATTGATGATTCAGCAGTCCAGATTTTCATCTTCAGTTATCCACATTTTGTCTTCTTCCCAGAAATTCCCAACTAGGAAGATTTATAAGAGCAAATGGAAAATGCTTTCTATTTGGCCAAGTGAACAAAATATTGACCCTTTTGCTGCCCCTCTTCCAGCAATTTTAGACTTCCTCACATCTCTCAAGTGTGATAGCTGTTTGTGTGCATTTAAAGTGCTTTTTTGATTGTACCTGATTTATTTTCTGAAAAAAAAACAAAAAAAAATACTTGTTTTCCTGCCTTCCTAAGCTAGTATAGTCCAGTTTTCAGGTTATTGCTGAATTCAGGGCTGTGCTACAAGTTTCTGTGTTTGCCCATACCTTACTTGGATAGAAGGAAGTTTCTCTGTTCACTGTGAGAGAGGGAGCTTTGAGCAGCCTATCTGTCCCTGGAGGAGTGGTTTTCAGCCCAGAAATTAATAGTTTATTGGCCCTTTTAGGCTAATTTCTATGTCTTTCATTTCCCTGCTATAAAACCCACATTTGCGTGGTTTTGCACGCCGAGCAGCGCCGGTTAGCTAGGGTATAACTATTCCCGGCTCCACAAAGTCTACTCTTCAATTTTTCCCTTGGAACTAGACAAACTTTCAACTTAAGCACTCAAACCATTCACTTCTCATCCCGGCACTTGCTCAAAACTCATAGCAAGCACTAATAAACCTTAGCACTAGACCCCCACCCCATACTGTAGAGAAGGACAAGGCTCTCTATTCGACCTTAACAGCCAGTCAGTAAAACACTTCACTGTACCAATCCAGGCATATCCAAAGGGCAGTTTCAGGTGTACTCTCCAGTCCATCTGGTGAATCTGGGCATTTTGAGGCAATGTTACAATTGCCTCATGTACACAGACAACCCTCTCCTCCTTCCACCAAACACTAATACATGTGAGAAATGCAATTATACAGCCAAACTGGAGGCTAAGCTCTCTCAACTCAAGACTGGACCAGGCAGTCAAGAGGAGAAGGGAGTTACCTGCATCACACCGACAGTCTCACATAGACCTGTGAAACCAGCACCAGCAAAAAAAACATACACATACACGAAAACATACTCGGAGGCTCTAAATATAAATCTGCAAAAGCAACAGAGACCTTGAAAGCGCAAAGCAGACATCCAAGCAACCTCCACCCCCACAACACAAACCATGAAACACATACTTTGCAAAACCAGTGTGCCACGCAATCATAGCTCTTAAGGGAAAATAACATACCCAACACACTAGTAATAGGTGACTCTGTAGACAGGCACACTGACGTCCTACTCACTAGGCTGAATAAGCAGAAGGTTACTTTTAGCTGCCTGTCGGGTGCCAGGATCTGCCACATAACACAAGCACTCAGGTCACTCCAGAACAAGTACAAATATAACTCTGTCATTTTCTATGTTGGTGTGAATGATCTGAGCTATAGCTCCTTGGACTACATGAAAAGAGATATGGAGGAGCTATCTGATCATATAGCCCAGGCCAGTATGACCCTGACTAGCATCCTGCCCTCACCAAGAGTGATACCACGGTATAGAGAAAAAATTATCAATTTCAACAATTGGCTTAGCTTCTGGTGTCATTGAAAGGGGATCCAGTGTCTGTCAGCCTGAGATGACATGCTCGACAAGCCACGCTGCTTCGCTAGAGACAGCTTGCACCTGTCACCCTTAGGCTTTTGAATACTGGCCAAGGCTCTTGCCACCCCCTTTTTTAGGCAAGGCTCAAAAGACAAACCCACCACTGTAAATAGCACAAGTAACAAAAAACTGAGGGTAATGCTACTCAATGCCAGAAGTCTAAACCTCAAAATGCATGCACTTGAGGCACTCCTCAGTATGGAGAAAATCGATATATGTGCAGTAACAGAAACCTGGCTTAAGGCTCCATAGAGCACCCCAGCACTACCAGGCTACAACACGTACCATACATTTCGGCCACAAAACCCGGACCAAAATACAAAAGGTGGGGGAGTATCCATTTTCATCAAGGATACCCACACCTCCAGGTTAGTGGCACAGCACGATGCTTCAGAGATAATCCACATGCAGCTAACAATGGGCAAAACTGATATTCAAATTATAGCTTGCTACAGATCACTCACCATGTCCCGGGACCCCCACTCCGCATTCCTGGAAACACTGGGAAACATAAAGGTCCTACCAGACACCCTGATATTGGGTGATTTCAATTACCCAAACATTAACTGGGAGAACTACTCAAGTACAGACTCCCTTGCCCAACATTTCCTAGAATTTATAAACTCGAACGTCCTGGATCAGCTGGTCAACACTCCCACCAGAGATGACATATTGGACCTGGTCATCACCAACATGGACGACCGGTGTTCCACACCAGAGGTCAGCCCTTCGCTGGTTAGATCTGACCATAAACTAATCACTCTGGATATCCACATGCTGCCACCACCCCTGGTCAAAGAAACCACAGTGAAAAACTTTTCAAAAGCAAACTTCACGTTACTTCAGACCGAGGTGGGAAGTTTCAAAGCCCCCATGCTAAAGGATAATGCTGTCCAAGCTGCAAAATCCTTTACTAATGCACTCTACGGGCACCTACAAGAATGCATGGATTGTGCTATCCCAAACAAAACCAAGACTCACTCCTCCAAGAAAAGGAAACCAGTCTGGTGGACCCCTGCCATAAACAAGCTGTACAATAGGAAGAGGAAACTAGTACAGAAAAGAGTAAAATCCCAAGAAGGGAAGACATCCCTGATCAGTATCAGCAAGAAACTACGTTCTCTCATAAAATCATCCAAGGCTAGCTTCGAAAGAAAAATTGCCATGGACTCCAAAGATAACCACAAGGAATTCTTTAGCTGTGTCAAGAATCTAAGTGGCAATTCTCAGATCTGCTCAGAGTTCGTGTAGAATGGCACAAAATACACTGAACCAACCGATATAGCCAACATCCTGGCAGACAGGTTCAGTGCAAACTTTACCCCCCTCTCACCCCCAAAAGGGCCCATAACTATACCAGAAGAATGTAGTGCCCCTGAAATCACAGACAGGTTAAAACAGCCCTCTCCAAAGCCAAAAACACAGCATCAGTGGGACCGGACGGTGTCCCATGCTGCGTCCTACAAGAGCTCAAAGATGAACTAACCCCTCACCTAAACACCCTTTTTAAACTCAGCCTCTCCACAGGCTATGTACCCACAAAGTGGCACACAGCAACGGTTATTCCGCTGCACAAAGGTGGAGCCACAACAGACCCCGGGAACTATTGCCCTATAAGCCTGGCTAGCTTGGTCTGCAAAGCTATGGAAAGCATCATCATGGATCTCATTAAAGAGACATTGCGAACCTCCAAACACTGGACCCTACCCAGTTCGACTTTAAGGGCAGATCATGCCTCCTAAACCTGGTGGACTTCTTTGAGACAGTTACCAAGGCTATAGACAAGAGAAAGGTGGTCCACACAGCCTACCTAGACCTTGCAAAGGCCTTCAACACCATTTCCCACTCGGGTATTATAGACAAGCTCACCATCCTGAACATAAACTCCTACATCACAGATGGGTTGCCAAATGGCTCACGGACAGAACCCACATGTTAAGCATTGCAGGAGCTAGGTCTGACTCTAAACCGGTTACAAGTAACGTTCCCGAGGGCTCAGTCCTAGGACCCTTCCTGTTCGGCATATACTTCTCAGAGGTACAGGCAAGCACAGGAGGACTATGGCTGACCAAGTTCGCAGACGACTGCAAACTAGGGGCTATAATTGACTCTCCGACTGAAACAAACATCCTCCAAAGGGGTCTCACTGAGACAGATACCTGGTGTCAAAACCATGGCCTCAAGCTAAATGCCAAAAAGTGCATAGTCATCCCCTTTGGAAAAAACAAAGTACCCACAAACTACTACATAGGTGGTAACCCGCTAAATACAGAAGACATTGTAAGGGATCTGGGGACCCAAGTAGATAGTAATCTCTCCTTTGATAATCACATTGCCAAATTGGTTAGAGAATCCTTCTATGTGGCCCGCCTAATCACAAAAGGGTTTGCATCCAGATCGAAAGAGGTCATTGGGCCCCTCTACGCATCACTCCTCAGACCCATCATAGAGTACAATGCCCCATTTGGGGATGTACCTTACAAGACACATGCAACAACTGGAAAGACCACAGAAGTACCTCACCAAGAGGATCAATGGCCTCAATCAGATACCCTATGCAGCTCGACTGAAGAAAGTCCAGCTTTACTCAGTTGCATACCACCTACTCAGAGGTGATGTCTGCCTGACATACAAGGCCATGTCCAACCCAGAACTGATGGACATTCTCCACCTAAAGAAAACCATATCCCCTCCAGCCACACGCTCCTGGGATCTAAACCTCACCACAACAATAAATAGGACGTGCTGGAGGGATAGATTCCTGTCCCAGAGACTTCCCATGCTCTGGAACAAGATTCCAGTCTGCATTAGACAGAGCTCCTCGCTAACCCTCTTCAAGAGAAACCTTGACGATTGGATGGGAAACAGAAAGTTTACCCCAGGGATCACTTCAATGGCTCTGCTGGACAGAGGCACAGGGAACTAATCTAATGGGGCGTGAAAGCCAACACATTCCGGCTAGGCTTATAAATGCCTTCGGACAGATAGCCTAGTACCTACCTATGATCCTAATCTAAGGTTTTTCTCCAAGGCCCCTTTCTACTACATCCCCCACTTAGGGATCCAGCCCCTCCATGGGATATTACTATTGTGCTACAGGCTTTCACTGGGCTACTGTTCCAACCTGCTGCAAGGGTTTAAAGTTTTTGTCATGGAGGATTTTATTTCTGATGTCTGTCACTTCTGCTAGGAGAATTTCTCAGCTACACTCCCTATCTTCAAAATCTCCCTACCTAATTTTTCATAAAGACCGTGTGTCACTGAAAACCAACCCCTCCTTTCTTCCTAAAGTGGCTTCTGAACCATCCATTAATTAGTCTATACATTTTCCAGTGTGTTCTTCCCAAATTTTTGAACATGGGTGAACATAGTTTGTTTAGATGTCCATTGTCAGTTACATTTTTATTTACTTCGAGCAAAACCTTTCAGGAAGTCTGATCAGTTATTTGTGTCCTTCTCTACAGCTAAATTTGGAAAACCAGTGTCCAAAGTAAACACTTTCATGCTGGTTGTCACCATGCATTTCCTTTGTTTATCAAGAAAGGAGCTTGCCATTTTTTTGACTGCAAAGGCTCACTCCACCAGATCTGACTCCATCTACAGTCGCCTTCTGTAGTGTTCCAGTTGACATATGTGCTGCATCTACCTGGTCTAAGGTACATGTCGTCATCCCACACTATAAATTAGATATGCAGTTGAGATCTAGAGTCTCCTTTGGGTCAGCTGTGTACCGGAATGTCCTTCACTAAGGCCTCCCAAGTGAGAAAGTAGCTGAGGACTCTCTCACTTACACTGAGAAATGGATGGAAAAGTCAATATCAGATGCAAAAGTTATGTACTCACCATAACTATATATCTCTGTTGTCTGTTTCTGTCCTTCCTCAACTACCCTTCTACCATCCCCTTCTTATTTTTGTATACACAGTTTTTCTTCTTAGGTTTCTATTCCAAGGAGATTCTAGCTGACATTGCCTTGGCTTCTGAAGGTTGTGTCTTTCTCTTTCAGTCTGTCATCTCAGCTGGGTAGCGTTTACATTAGCTAAGTTATTCATCAACAACTTTATAATTTTAAATCTCCATTTGTCGGCAGGCAAACTTAATCTGACTGAGATAGCTCATTTCTTACACAATGGATTATGGGTGGAGGAGGAGCCTGAGCACCAAATTCAAAGCATAGAAGTGGCTGAAGCTAGATCTGAGGTCAGATGCGAGACATACATTGAGGAAGAATGGGAACAGATAGTGTAAATCTGTCATTATGGTAGGTGCATAACTTTTGCTTTTCATGCACTTCAAGGTATTTCACTTCTTTGTCAAGCTACCTGGGTCTGTCCTCACACTGTAAACTAACATCAGCTGTGCAGTGAATTCTACCCATGCACTTCACATAGGGACTTTAGCAAAGGAAAAGCAAGCAAAAAAAAAGAGAAAACCTTCAAGTGCATTTCCCACTTAACCAGTTAATTGTGCTTGGTGTTTTACATTTACACTATCTCTGTGGTAGCTCTGTGCTTGAGTCTTCCTTTCAAAACACTTCTATATCAATAGGTACATTCCCTATAGGTTGAACCTCTCTCATTAAACTGGTAGAACAGCATACACTGCTTTACTGTCATACAATTTGTAGCACTAGCTGTTTTCGACAAGCTCTCATTTCTGAACAACACATGCATTTGTACCTACCATTTTTAAGCTCACTGACAGACACAGGGCCCTCTCAGAAACATGCTAAGCCACGTAAGTGCTTTTATTTCCCAGCAGAACTCAGACATTCTAGCAGGCACAGAATGTTGGGTTAAAAAAAGACTCCCCCCATCTTCCAGTGCTTTCTGACTGTCCTACAAGAATGTCAGTGATGCCAGGCCAGGCAAACAATCAGGTGGAGGTTCTCTAATTTTGTGCAGAAATAACATAAACCCAAAATTAATTGTCCAGGGAATCTTCTCCTCAAACTCCATTCCTAACTGGATTTTCCTAAAATTTCCAGCTCACAAAGGCAAACCCCTATTGGATGACTACTCCCTATCCACCACCCTCTGTTTTCTTTAGGTTCATAGGTTAGTACTAAGCTAACTGCCCTTGCGAGCCATTTTAAGCCTAGCCAATTATCCCTTGTGAGACTCAAACCCTGCACCTTGTATTTGTAAGGCAAACACCTTAACCATTAGGCCACCCTCCCAACCCTTAAATAAATTCAAGCCAGTCATCACTATCATCCTTAATAACTGTCCAAAAATAATAACGTAATAGTTCTAGTTGACTTCGGTCTTAATTGTGTTGGCCTTCTTTCATCTGACATGAGTACCTTGCTAGCAGACCTAGGTCTCCTTCAACTCATAAAAGAACCAAGAAATCCTAACCTCAGGTCCTCCAAACATGCCACACTCAAACTAATTATTACAAACATACCAAACTCCATTGCCAAAATAAACATTCTGACACCATCACTAAGTGACCACTGCCCAATCACCTTTACAATTAGCCATCCTGTAAAACTACCACCATTATTAAAAGCCTTCAGAAACTAGAATAGCACAAGTATAGACAAACTCAGAACCATTCCCACAGCTCACAGCTGTAACCATATACTCTTCATAGAGAAACAAACAAACCTTCCTGACAAGTAAAATACCCTTGTAGCGATATGAGTTCAGAAAATGTAAAACAAATCCAAGGGTATACCAATGGCCAAGCAGAAAAAAGTCCAACGAATTCCAAACAATCTCTTTATTAAAAGCTGTGCACAAAACAGTAAGCGCATTCACATTGTAATAACGCTTCCTCAGACTTCAGTGACATGCCAGTGAAACTCAGTCTATATATAGCATACTCATTCACCTGCAGCTTGTTAATCTCTTAATTAGTAGTACAAGTTTAGATTGCTATATCTACAATATACATAGTCCACCAGCTGGTGTTTAAAAATAGACAGCATATGTTAATATGCACAAACATAAAAATAAATGCAAATATAAAAACATTTGTCAAATTCCTACAATAACATAAAAGTGCTTTTACTTTTTTAAAAACATATATATATATATATATTTCAATGTTTAAATGGCTTGGCTGCCAGAAATGGTTTTAAACTTATCTTCTCATTCAGCCCATAGCAATGTGCCTGCAGCCTAATGATCCATTTATTACAACGTGAAAGCGCTTACTGTTTTGTGCACAGCTTTTAATAAAGAGATTGTTTGGAATTCGTTGGACTTTTTTCTGCTTGTCCATTGGTATACCCTTGGATTTGTATATACTCTTCATACATGACCCTAATACAGCAACTATATGCCTAACCAACTTTTTGTTCCAGCTGCAAGACAAATTCTTTCCATTTATCCTTAGGCTTTTAAACTCACCAAAACTGAGTGGCTGTCCACTGAACTCAAACATGTTTTAACTCTAAGGGATTAAGCATGGCAAAAATAGAAACAGACCCCCACAACTGATAGTTGCACCTCTTTTATAGTTTTGCATAACATAGCCAAGAAGTCCATCAGAAGGCACAGCCATGTAGTTACAAATATTTTCATATTCATTGATGAGCTTCCTTGTGACCTCCCCCATCTCCCACTCATTCTCTATGCAGATGACATGGTCATTTACTGACTGTCACACCAGTATTCAGTGCTAACTCCAGTCTAACTTACATGAGCTCCACCAGTGGCTCATAAGCTGTAAACTACTACTGAATCCCACCAAGACCAAAACTATGCTTTTTGGGACCCACGCAAAATTCGCCAAGTACCTGACTCTAACTATCTTTGAGCTACACAACCATTCTATAGAGACAGCCTCCACCTTAAGTACATAGGATTATGGCTTGATCGGTCACTAAACTTCCATTTCCACATAGACAAAGTGAGAGCCAAAATAAACTCCCTTCTCTTCTACCCCAAAAAGATTTCTCCTTTCTATCTCAACCAGCTAGGGCAACCATTGACAAAGGAGTTCTCCTTTCTCAACTTGAATATGAGCTCGCAATTTTAGCTTCTGCCTCCAAAAAAACATTGCCAGGCACCAAACGATCTCTAGCAGCATCTGCTGATTCATTACAAACTCACCTCTCTGTGAGCATCACAGTATCACACTAGAAAAAGCCAAATGGGTACCCATAAAACAAAGATCTAACCTACTTTTAGGATCCCAACTCTACAAACTACCCCAAATCCACATGTTTACTTCCCTTCCAGCTAGACTTCATGAAAAAAACTCCTCATAGAATCTGAGACACTACACGCAAACTCTACTACCTGTCATTACACCTAGAACCAAACTCGCAAGCACCGCACATGCTGTGTCCTCTCAGCAACCTAGTCTTTGGCACGCTCTCTCCATCGACAGTAAGGAAATCAACACTTATTGAAAATTCAGAATGCAACTCAAAAGCACTTCATCTAAGCCAGATGCTCTTGCTTCAACATAGGACATATCACCTAACCTATATTCCTCGAGTCTGTTCTCCTCTTACAAGATTCATTGAAGATTAACACAGTTTAGACTAATGTATATTGGACATTACACTCTGCATGATTGTGCTTTGCACTGTGCTTATTCACTGGAATATATGTATATGTCTGTATATATATATATATATATATATATATATATAAACACACACACACATTTTTTCCTATGTAGTTAATCTGAACTGTTCTGTTATTGTGTACGTTTCTGTATTTTTGTTTGTATTTCACCTGGGCTGAGCCTGAATTTGGTCAGTAATAATCAGTGCACTACTCTGGTAAATAAATGTAATTAAATAAATGCTGTCACACTTCCAGTAATGAAATGAATACAGTCATCATCATATTCTCTCCCCCTTTTCCCCACTTTCTCATGGGATCATGATGTCAGGACAGCAGTCACCTACTTTGACAGTCATGCTCCTGCCTGCCTCAGATCTTCTGTCATTCAGTCCATCCTTGTCTTTTCCTGATGGCCTTGTCTCCTTCCTGTTCCCCCCCAACCTATTGTTCACAGAAAGCCACAAACGAGATAACCACACAAAAAAGGCCAGGAAGGAAGAGTAGGTCACCAAAATGTATTCCACCATAAAATTGTACGAACATAAGCACTTTCGTTAGGTAAAATACATAACTTCATCAGATAAAAAACAAAAGCAAAGTGAGCACATATATAACCATGCAGTGTCACATGACTGAGCCTCCAATTAACTAATTAAAGCAGTAATGTATAAGAAACATTTTATATATACAAAATGACATGTGATTCAATAAATAAATATGTTTTGCTTACTCCACTATAAATCCCCCTAAAAAGGAAAAGTAATATGTAAAAAAAATGTAAAATGTAATGTGTAAAAACATTTATAACAATGTATATATAACTCCAACTTAACAAGATTATATATATTATATATATATATAATATATATATATATATATATATATATGTGTGTGTGTGTATATAAAAATAGGACTAAAAAATAATATATATATATATATATATATATATATATATATATATATATATATATATATATATATAAAATAAGCCAACTATCTCAATTCTGCTTTCATATTTAACACATACCGTATAGATACAATTTCATTCAGACCTGGAAACCCCACTGCATCCAGGTGTAAAATCCAATATAACTCACGGTTCTCTAAAACCAGTTGCCAGGGGCCACCTCTTATATTCTTTTTTACTTGCTTAATTACGATAAATTTAAAATGTTAAGGAAATTTCAAAATATGTCTGTGTAGGGCATTGGTAGTTTTTCCCCCGTATATCATAATTGTGTTCGTAAATACATTGCTTCAACATCCGCTCCGTCTTGCATATGTAAAAGGCAGGGCAGGCCTAACACAATGCCCCATAGACAACTCCAGGACTGTAACAATTATAATATCCTTTAATCCTCAGATTGAACCCATTAATTTCAAAAAGTTCACCCACGTTGATAAATTTACAGTGATGGCATCTCCCACATGGATACATATATCTAAGTTTTAAATCATCTTGTTGGCTAGCAAACTGTTCTACCAGATTTTTGATATTCAAACCTCTTTTCCAAACTATAACAGGTTTGTTATTATTTTTGGGTCTAATCTCCGCATCTCAACCTTCCAATTTTTAAACAAAATCTCTTGGATAGATTTATAATCCACAGAAAACCTGGTTGTAAAGGATAATCTAAAATTAGTAGTTGCAGTAGTAACTGTTCTCCCCCTATTTCCTGAAATAGATAAATTATATAAACTTTCATTATTACCATGTACATTTTCATTAAGAATGGGGGAGTAGAACCCAGACCTCCTCTTTTCCACTATTTCTCTTTTAATGTCTTGTACAAAGCCTTCAGGATAGTCCCTCTTAATAAACATGTTCTCTAAAAGGGCACACTCGCAGAGGAATAGATCAAAATCAGACACCATCCTCGCAGCCCTCACAAATTGTCCCTTGGCAACTGCTTTTTTTGGGGGCAAGGGGTGGTTACTATCAAAGTGTAAGAAGGCATTTGAATAGGTGGGTTTCCTGTATATAGTAGAGACATATCTCCCTTTTTATCACATCCTTTTTCTAATTTGACATCAAGGTAACTGATACTCTCATCACCCATATTGCAAGAGAAGTACAAAAAATCATTTGTGTTATTGATATAATCTAGAAAGATGTTAACACTATTTTTATTCCCTTTCCAAATGAAAAACAAATCATCCAGATATCTCAAATGTTAAATACAATTTTGAAATCCTGGATGCCCAGAAAGAAATCTCCGCTCCCACTCACACACAACCATGTTCTCATAGATAGGTCCACAGGCCGCTCCCATTGCAACACCTGTCTGCTGGCAAAAATGTTGCTCATCAAAATAAATATAGTTATTTCTCAGAACCATTTCCATCATTTCTACACATGCATTAATAGTATCTTGATCAGTCCCCTTCCTCAGTAAAAATTCACCAAACCAATCTAGGCCGACTTCATGAGGTATTACAGTGAATAAATCTTTTACATCCACTGTAAAAAAGGAAAACTGAATATTGAAGCATACCTCATTACATTTTGCAAGCAAGTCCCATGAGTCAATACAAAGAATTTTTTTATTTCTTAATAATGTTTAAGTTTGGTATCCAAAAACTTAGCAATAGTGGAAGTAATAGAATTACGGGCGTCCACAATGGGGCGAAATGGTGGATCTACAATTCGTTTGTGCAGTTTAGGAAGCCCAAATATTGTAGGGATAATTGGGGCATTCATTTTCAAATATTTGAATTCAGATAATGAGATAAGACCTTCCATAAGCATGTCACTTAGTTGTACATTAATCCTGTGGTAAGCAATATTTACCTCATTTCTTGACACTTGACAGTAGGTAGTACTAAATAAAATATTATACGTACATTGATTATAGTCCTGCATATCCATGATTATGACACCCCCCCCCCTTTATCAGGTTGAACAATTCTAACTTTTTGTTGTCGCACTGTAAGTCAGAATGTCAAGTTCAGCAGGTTAAGTTCTTATGATAAGTAACAGGAGTTTTAAACAAGTGTCTGAAATCCAGTTCACATAATTTTTCAAAAGAGTGGAGAGTAGGATGGATAGGTGTTTTACAAATGCTGGAAGGTCTCAAGTCATTTGAAATAGCCCCATTCCTATTGTTGAGTACAATATTTAGGTTCATTTTCCTAGTAAACAGTTTTAGGTCTAATATTAGCTGGAGAAGGTTAGAGCGAACAGAGGGATTGAAGGTTAATCCTCTAGAAAATAAATTAGCAATTTCAACAGAATAGTCCAGAGAACTGTAATTAAATAGCTTAAAATCACCTGTATCATTGATAAGCATACGAGTTCCGCTGTTGATTCTTATTCCAGCCTCTCCATTGGTTCAAATTCCTCCTCTGGAATCTATGCTGGTTCCAATAAGGCTGAGTTTCCCGGCCATTCTGTCTGTTCTGGTTGTTGTATTCCCTCTCCCTGATCCGCTCTGAACGTCTTGGACCTGCTTGGTCTAAAGGGACATCACTTCCGGTATTATGATCTTCATTCATGTTGGTAGATTCATTACCCTCATTGGTTTCATTGGATCATAAGCATTGACCCCATTCTTGTGAATTAGGTGGCTGAGAGTACGCCCTTCCATTTGCATAATCATCTGCATCTCATTGAGTTTGCGAGACTTGATATTGTGAATAATATTATCAATGTTATTAAAAACTTGTTGGCATTCTGATTGATGGTAAGCAAACAGTAAATCATTAGTAATAATAACATCAAGGTCTTTAGTTTCTTTAACTAGCTCATCGATAGTACGGACATTATGTTTCACTAGGACCTCTAAGTACTCACATCTGTGCCGATCAAACAATGCTGACAGTTCTTTATGCAACGGAGAGTTTTTTGTAAGTCCAGTTGGAAATTTCCACTGTCTGAGCCCTTTGGGCACTTGCTTATATTTTATACATTCACATAAATATGCGTTTTCAGTCTGTAACTTACGGATCTTTAACAAATGATAATGAAATAAATCCAAACTGTCTTTAAAGGTTCTGTTGTTATTAGTGGTTGTATTTTGGGAAAATGTAATCCCACGTTTCAATTACTAAGATCCATACTCTCCATATGTTGTGACAACCCGGTACGTGGAGTCCAATCCTCTTGTCCTTGCTCCACAATAATACCACTGCTGCTTTGTTGACCATGGAGGTTCAGGGAAAGCGGAAAATTATTAGAATAATTATTCCCAAGACTCTGCACTTCAGAAGCCAAGGAATCCACCTTTTGAGAAAGTTGTTGAATTAGGGCAGTGAGTGCTCCTTCACTCCCAGTAGATTCATCACTAGAAAATAATATTTGCGAGGTAAGCCCACGACCAGAAGCCATCCTTGCCTTCACAAACAAACAGTTGTTCACAAAAAGCCACAAAAGAGATAACCACACAAAAAAGGCCAGTAAGGAAAAGTAGGTCACCAAAATTTATTCCACCATAAAATTGTACGAACATAAGCGTTTTCGTTAGGTAAAATACATAACTTCATGAGATAAAAAACAAAAGCAAAGTGAGCACATGTATAACCATGCAATGCCAAATGACTGAGCCTCCAATTAACTAATTAAAGCAGTAATGTATAAGAAACATTTTGTATATACAAAATTACATGTGATTCAATAAACATATGTTTTGCTTACTTGTGATAAAAGAGATATGTCTCTGCTATGTACAGGAAACCCACCTATTCAAATGCTTTCTTACACTTTGATAGTAACCACCTCCTCAAGGGACAATTTGTCTGTAGTTGTAGGATGACCTGTTTGGACTCGGACTTCGAAGATGAAAGTCAGAGAGTCAAAGAAATGTTTATATCTAGGAAGTATCCTAACTATTTAATTGATGAGGTATTGGAGGAAGTAAAGAATGGGAGAAAGAATAGGTTTGACCCTATTTTGGGAACAGGAGATACAAGTGTGATAGTGCCAATAAATGTGCAAGGTACCACACAACAGCCAGGGGTGATGTTACCAGGGACGAAATCCAGAAACCTTGGGGGTAATTATGTGATGTTTTATAATCAGAATACCTCTAGGGTTAAAAACATTATTACTCAACATTGGAGCAGGTTTAGGTGTTATTCAGAGTCGGACGATTGGACGCAGTGCATCAGCCCTTTTCAGACTGCGCAGGGAATCATTTCCAGATACTTTTTGCGCATGGTCCGTGCAGAAACAATTTTTAAGTGCATTATTTTTTGTAAGATTGGTTGCCGAGTTTCGGGCGGAAACATTCTTGGTCTTCCCGCAATAGAATATTTGACGCATACGTTGTTGTTTTTTAACCTTTGTCAGAAAGCATGAAATGCAGATGTTAGAACAGGGAATAATTGGCATAGGGATTATCTTGGGCCTGAATTTAAGGTTTTGCCTTGGAAGCCTGTGCGTTTGTATAAGCTGAGTAAGGATCGGGCGGTGAAGCGCTATTAAGGAGGAAGAAACAAGCCTTTAGGTTGGTGAGGAACTTTGGGTTGCGTTGTGGTGTTTTTTCTGACCGGATGTGTTATGCAGAGGATTATCAAGAAGGCGCAAACAGAAGAATGTGCCAAGGGTGAGGAACCGCAGGTCCGGACGCATACTCTTTGGGCAGTTCAGTGGAGCCAGTTTGGAAGAGGTAGTCTCCATCCTTCCTCAGGCCAGATACTTTACTGTTACAGTGTGTTAGGAGGGAGGTAGGCCAAGTTCAGGCTCTACTGGGCCTCAGTTTAGCCTTCCTCTCTTGTTCAGAGAGTTGCCTCCTTCTCCTTGGCGGTTCTTTAGGGCCCTCTGTGTTTAAGTTCAGTGGGGGCTGTGGGGGCAGATTGTGTGAGGGTTTCTCGGAAGTTTTTCAATAGCTGGTGAACAGAATTTCCTATTAAGAGTCTCCTAGCATCTATCTACTCTGAGACAGATATTTCCAAACAGGAGCTTGATTGATAGACTGGAACAGTGTTCAGGCTTCAGAAGTTTCTGATTGGCAGACAGTCAGAGAAGGCCCAGATTTCTGATTTCAAGTGGATATACATTTCAGACTCTCTCTCTCCCTGGATTCATTTCAATTCTCTCTTCCTACTGATTTTTCCACTTTAAATGCTTCTTCAGTTGATTACTCTGATTTGTGCCAGCCTTTCCTCCTGGCCCCAACCCCTGCCCTGAGCACAGGCTGAAACCCTGACAGTGGTAAAACTGTTTTCTTACTCCTTCCCAGCTTTAAGAGTTCCTTTTTTGCAGGGGCTTTAAGAACCTAAGGCATCCTAAAGTCCTCAGGGCTTTACTCCTTTTCTTAGCCAATAGCTCCTCCAATAAGGCAAGTCTTTGGGCCCAGGGTCTCTAACTCTAGCCCATAAAAAGCTTAGGGCTGATAGATAAAAGAATGGGTTTTTGGATAGGTCTCCTACTGATAGGTGGTGCTAAATGGATCTAGCCATGAAGAAGCTGTGTCCAAATAACATAGGTGGGGGTAAGAAAATTCTCCTTCTTCATGAATAAATAAATTGGTTGAATTGTTTGATCTAGGAAAGTGGAAGGTGGATAGGATTTGAACAATTGAGCTTCTTGAGAGTGTGCATGATTCTGGACAATGTGGGTTGATAAAGAATTAAGCTCTTTTGGGTGTGGTTTACAAGTTCTTGCTTCTGCTGTTTATGCTTGGTTGAAGTTGTTCTGACCTCTGAGCATGAAAAGACCAAACTTTTTGGAAGGCCTTTTTTAGCAAGGTGGATGTTTGCAGGTACATCCTGATGAGTTTTAAAGAAATGACTAACTGTAGCTAAAGATTACAGCCAGAAAGCAAAGATTTTTGCATGTGGATTTTTCCAGAGTTTAGTAAGTGTTAGTCTAGTTCTTATGGAAGAATGCCAGTGGTTCCCAGTCTAGGGTGTCCTGCTTAGGGGGGGGGTCAGTCCTTCGTGGTAGGGGCACAAGCCTGGAGCCTTTTAGTTCACCTGTGGACAGTTCTGCTGCCCAGACTGGTCAGAGTGGTGTGGTCTCTTTTCAGCCAGGCTGGTGTTTCCCCTCACAGACCATATCGTAAGCCTTCTGATTTTAGGAGCTTCCTGTCTTTTAGAGGAAGACTGTGGGATTTAAAAAGGCATGCCAGATGTTCCTCCTCCACAAAGTGGGTGCTGTCTGTCATTTTATTTCTCAATTTTATTTTCATTTCCACACCATGCCCCTTTCCTCCAAATGGTGAGATTCCTCCTCCCAAGTTAAAAAGCCAAAGAAGCAAGTTTCAATTATCAGTCAGGGATTCAGAAGGTCCTCTCAGCCCATTCGCGCCTGTTTTCCATACAAAAAGCTTGCACGTGGAGACCAATTTTGGTTATCTGACCAATTTCCTTATCTGGACTTTAAAACTTCAAGATGTCAACGTCTTCCAAGTTGTTGAGGTATCTGGTTGAAGAGTTCTGGATGCTCTGCACCTGAGACAACTCACTACCTTTTAGTAACTAAGGGGCTTACCTGAGCTGCCCTATCTGCGGTTTGCAGAAATTCAAGATTGTCATGGTCACTTCTTTTTGATATTCTAGGTTCCAAGCATCTACTCATCGCTGCCATTGTCCTCGTTCTGCCTCCAGTGAGTACTACACAAAGCAAGCAATTCCTTCTCAGGCATCTCATCAGGTCACCTGATTCTGGCTCAAGCTGTGCTGGAAGAAGAACAACATCCAGAACAGCATAGCAGTGCTAATTGGCTGTGCTGTATTCGGTGGTGAAATAAAGCATAAAGTCCAGTCTAGCACCCCTCTCAAGACACTGGGTGTGTCAACTGTGTGAGACTTCTCAGATGCAGTTTAACGCCCTTTAACCAAACAAAAAGTCGGGTTACTTCCTTCACTTCAACTATCTCTCATGCTATCAGTCCACAGCATCTGAGCCTATCTCAAATTAGCATCTTGTATTCTGGTGCTTGGTGCCCTCCCAACACATATGAGCGCTGCAGCTGTGTGCAATGGTGCTTCTGGAATTAAACACTGCTGTTGGAAGGACAATGTCATTCAAACAAACATGGCTTTCAAAAAATCTTTTAGGTGGGCTCAGTCCACGACTCAAAACTGCAAGGACTCTGTGACCGGCTGACGAACCAGTCAGATTGGAAGAAACAGACTGAGACACTCTAGGGAGCTCATCTAAATGGGAAGTGGGCACAAGAGAAAGTGAATGTCCAGACTAGCATCATGACATCTACATGGAAGGAGATGTTAGCAGAAGTGGACATACATGGACACTCTTTCTTATACTTCTTTAAGGGCAGGTGTTATTCTAACAGACAACACAAATGTCACAACAAGTACATCACACAAACGGGGGACATACTTGTCAACTACTCTCTCAGTGCAGATTTTAGTGCGAAATGAACAGCTCCTGTGCAGCCAGGGCCAGGCAATCCAATCTGCCTTGATTTACAGATAGATGGAGCAGATGTCAGAAAGAAGATGACAACTGGACGTGGAAACTGGAAATAAGATCTTCATGTATTTCTCTGTTAAACCATTAGTCTTGGAAACTCCAGATGGAGTTTCAATTTCCAGCTGTGAAAGTGTCCACACAATCTCATCTCCAGCAACAAAAAGATCATGTCTACTCCTTCAACCACCTCTGTCTTTGAAAGTTCCAAACCTTTTTTCCTCTACACAGGCACCCAGATGCTCTCTCTCAAAGGTCAGAAAAAAGCAGCAACAGGCCACAACACAGCTTATGAGCTCTGGCCAAGCCTCACAAAGGCCTCCTGAGTACTTCCCTCTAGGATGTCTCCCATGATGCCTCCAGATGGGCATGGCCTCTATCCTCTTTTCACTACTCAGAAGGTCTGTCATCTCTCAATCACTCTCATCTCTAACTTCATCTAACATCTCTCTTCATCTCATCACTCAATGCAGCAGGTCTCTCAAAGATCAACAAATCTTACATGTGATTCAAGAAGCAAGAAGACTTAGGACAAGAAGGTGTGCAGACAAGTTTTAAGATTTTTTATTTGGAGTAATTTGAGAGTTTTTGGTGATTATGGAGACAAATTTGGAAGTGGCTCTTCAATTTCTTTTGCAAACATGTGAATTTCAGCCTCCTTGGTATTGTATGAAGATTTCAATTTCAGTGATTCATATTCAGTTTGTTTTAGTACCTTTTTTTTTCGCAGTTTCTTGCCAGGCCTTAGAGAGGGGACCCTGCTTATAAGACTCCTTTTGTGGGCTCAAAATTTACTCTAGGATCTTTGTTGGAAAAACCTAAAGCTACTCTACATACTTTTGAGTTACTACTTACTGCTCAGTTTCTACTTGCTGTTGCTTGGCTGTTACTTGATACCATTACTACTGCTTGGCAAGCCCTTCTTGTCTTGCAGAATTATGGCAGTATTTTACTACTTGATAGTATTACCTTGGTGGCATTGGTTACTAGTGGCCCCTTTATTTTTAATAGGATTTCCTTTATTCATTTAGTGCACCAATTCATTTTATGCCTAAATTTTTCTAAAGGGGTTTAAAAGGGGCAAGATTTTCATTTATTTAGATGTAGCAGGACTATTTAGTTAGGAAAGATTTTTTTAGTAGCTTTAGGTTTTTGTAGCAGTTGTTTGTTTCTTTTTCTTCAAACTACAGGTTGTTTCTGTGCAAAAGCCTGTTGCATTTTATTTTTCCTTTTGCATCATTTTCATTGTGTCCATCATTAGGAGATCTCAGAGGGGAGGATATAGCCACATTTAGGCTATTTCAGGTGGCAACTAGCTTATTTCTAAGGGGGTGGCAACTAAGGATATGAGTTCAGCAGCTACTTGGAGTTCAGTGCATACTTTCTCTAATTCTCTCTAAGATTTTATCACTGCTACTTACTCAAGGCATGTTATCAGCTTGTTCTTTCTGTCCTCCTATGCCTCTTTTCAGCCCCTTTTCCCAGCCCTTTTCTTTCTACCCAATAGTCAGGACTAAAGCAAACTGAACAAATAAATGGAAGGCGAAGAACATCAGTTATGAGTTTAGATGTTATAAATGTATAGGTTAGTTCCCAAATCTGCAGTCCCTCCCTCCCTCCTCCCTGTTGCTGTGTTGGGTGGTTGGTTTACATGCTTATATTTATATTTATTTATTTATATTATATTATATATTATATTTGTTTTTGGTTTTTTTTTTTTTTTGTCTTCTTTGTCTCTTTCTGACTCTGGGGCAAGAAAAAAAGACTGAGTCGCGTGATTAGGGTCATGTAGCACTGTCTGACGAGCTGGAGGCCGCCGATGCTGGGCGCCGCGAGCCTTATACTCTGGGTATTCGCCGACTGGGGGGCCTGGACTATACCCAATAGTCAGGACTGCAGCAATGGAATCCTCGAACATCTACATTTATGGTAGGTACAAAACTGTACTTTTTGTTTACCAACATCCTAGGATTCACTTACAAAAAAGGCAGGAACCTCAAGGATTTGCTGGAGTATAATGGTTCTATTGTTTCATGCAAGAAATTGGGAACCTATAAATGTGGGGCATGTGCCCAATGCCCATATATAATTAGACAGGACTCTGTACACATCCTGTCAAGAGACTGTCAGATTCAGAGTAGTAGTTTTTCCAATTGTAATAGTGAAGGCTTGATTTATTTAGCCCTATGTAAAACCTGTGGTGCATTTTACATTGGAAAAACTACTTGTAAACTCAGAAGGAGGATTTGCGCATTTATATGCTATTATAGTTGAAGACATTAAAATGCCTTGTTTAAACATACACTGACATGTCCCCAAGCAAAATGGGGCTGCTTTGTTGTAGAGAAGGTTCATTGTGATGTGAGGGGGGGGCAGTGGGAAAATAGGATAGAGGTGAGAGAAATATTTTGGCAGTTATTGAAAGCCAGTAGATTCCCAGAGCTGAATGAATACATATCCATTGCCCCTATTTTAAAAATGAGAGCTGCAAAACTATAAAATAAGTACATATATTGTTTTGCAAGTTCTTTTTGTTGGTTTTTGATTCAAGTTTATTTATCTGTCCAACATATTGTGACGGTTTTAGTATTTATATATTTATTTTAAAGTTCTTTTTAAAAAAATGTGCATGTTTTTAACAGTTTTCATCTGTATTTGTGGCAAGTTGGTAGGCTGTCACAAACATTTTAGTTGTAGGATTTAATTGGTGTCAATTAAACAATTGTTTTAACTGTTAATTAAATTGGGAGGGGTATATAAGCAGGCACAGCCTTCATTCATTCATTTTACATCTGAAGAAGTCTGGTGGACGAAAACGCTTTGTATTGTGTGGCGTTTATGCGATTAAACCTGCTGCTGCTTACACCTACAGGCTTGTGTTTTATTATTACCTCCTGCCTCTTTGGGTGCCTGTTGTGGTTTTACTGGTTGTTGGTTCTGTGGCACCCTTTCCTTGGAGTTTTTGGATTACTTGTTACATGGAGGTATCTGAGGCAGAGGCTGGCTTCCAGGATGGGGAAGCAGTTCAAGGTACTGACCTGGATTTGCGCCTGTCTCGTGTGGAGGGGCATCTTACCCAGTTGATTTTGCTTATGACTGGTAACTCTCAGTGAGGTAAAGACAATTCTTTTGATATCAACCCTATGAGGTCTACCCAAAGGAAGGATTGCATTTCCACTCCTGCATGCAATCAGGAAGCCGATTTGGATTGCAGACAGGCTGATGTGCCTGTAGAGGAAGTGACGGCAACTTCTTCCGGTTTGCCGTCGAGGGGCACTAGAAGCGAGACTGCATTACAGAAGGGAGCTGCAACTAAATTTGTTACAATCATTTGGCATTGAATTCCCAGGACCAAGGTCCAAATGGACAGTCCCCCCTTTTAGGGGAACGTGGTGTTCAGGGACATGCTCCTGTGGGAATGACTGATAGTATGGCTAATGGCGACAATGGAGTGCACGAGTGGACAGATACTTCATCTTTGGCTTCATGGGTTGTTAGTTACAAGTCTTTTTCCAGTCACCAAGGTACCGATAATAACTTTATATTTAATGACCGGGATGCTGAGAAAGACAGTGAAGTGTCTTATAGAGCCAATATTAAAAGACTCACTGATTTAATTTACAAACATAAAACGTTGGGTATTGACAATTGTTACTTGCATGACTGTATCAAAAGGGGTATAGTACCCAAAGGATTGCGTTTTTATAAGTTTCCGAACAATGTAGTGGAAGGCTCCCCCTTTCATGAAGAATTGTTGAGTATTTTTGACCGTAGTGGTTTTAAAGTCAAGAAATCCCTGATTAAAGAAAATGAAAGGATTATGGGGCAAGTATATCAGGAGATAGAATACATTAATGAAGTAGTGACCAATGATCTTATGTTTTCTGTTGAAAATGAGAAGAGAAAATATTTTATTATTAAGCAACAGGTGGAAGAAAAATGTCATGTTATTTTTAAAAGGAAGTGTGGCAAAATAGAGATTTGAGGGATTACAGACAGAAAAAAGCATACCCGTACCCCAAGAATGACAAATTTTGTCGAAAAAACAATAACAATTTTTTTTGATAAATCTGGACCACAACACGGTACTTATTCCTCTTCTTTTCCACCAGGGGGACACAATGCCTGGGACTCTATGGACCATAGAGTGATCTACAGAGATTCAGGGATGGGGGAACATCAGGATTCAAACAATACTGAATTCCCTGAACTTAGGAGATCAGATAGGTTAAGGCACAAATCCCCTGTGTGGTATTTTTACAGGGGCCCCCCAAATGGCATGAGATAAATAAGAGTGGTAGCCAAGAAGGGGGACTAGCCAACATGTTGGACCAGTGGAGTACAGGGACTATTACTGTGGATGGACCATGTCACACCCTACATGACTTAAAAATTTACGATTACAGCAGTGAGGAGATTGACAGGAAACATTTTCTTTTATTTTCAAAAGGTTTTAAATTCATCCCCTCTACAGGGGGTAATTTAGTGGACAGCTTAATAGACCTGAGGATTTTTCTATGGAAAAAGAATTTGGACATTATGTTTCAGGGGCAACAGGATGGTGGTACTAATAGTGATATTAGAAGACCTAGTACCTATAATCCCCCTATAACACCCCCAGCTAAAAAAATTTTGAAAGGGAGGTCGAAGAAGAAATAAGGAATGTTTACAGGGGTGGATGGCATGGTAAATTTAACATGACTAGACAAGAAAAGTTACTTCTCAAATCCATTCAAGAAAATAGATACCTGAGGGTGATGCAACCCGATAAAGGTGGAGGGGTGGTCTTCATGGACAGTATTTTGTGTTCCAGTAAGATGATGGATGTGCTTAATGATACCAATAGGTATGTTAGGGTATCCAAGAATGAGATTAACTTAGCATACCGTAAGATTGATTTGGTTTTACAGGACATGCTGAATGACAATTTTATAAACCAGGACATTTTTAAGTATCTCAGTGTGGACAGACCCCATATCCCTGCTATTGTCAGGATACCCAAGGTACATAAAAGTGTGGGGGATCCACCCCTGAGACTCATTGTGGCAGCCAATGGCTCTAAAACCCATCCTTTGGCCAATTTTTTGGATATAAAATTAAAAGATATTTGGGTTAGGGCCAATGGTATACTTAAGGACTCCTGGGAATTTTTGAGAAGCATTAATAGCAACATGTATTCTGATTCCTTAATATTTGTAACCCTTGATATTCAGGATTTATTTAATGTGATTCCACATTCTACAGGGTCAGAATGGTTCCAGGATGC
Source organism: Protopterus annectens (assembly GCF_019279795.1). Lineage (NCBI taxonomy): Eukaryota > Metazoa > Chordata > Ceratodontiformes > Protopteridae > Protopterus > Protopterus annectens. The sequence continues at coordinate 224,049,867 of NC_056746.1, forward strand.
CATTCACCAACATGAAAAACTTGACCACAATACTTTTCTGGTTTATACAGAGTTGATGGATTTGGTATTGAAACCCAACTTTATATTTTTTGAGGGTGAGTTGTTTAAACAGATCCAGGGAGTGACCATGGGAGCAAGTTGTGCCCCTACTTATGCCAACATTGTTCTCATGGTTTGGGAAGAGAAGTTTGTGTTCCAGTCTGAATATCCACAATATTGGGTATATTACAAACGTTACCTGCATGATATTTGCATTTTTTGGAAAGGTAGTATGAAAAAGTTAACAGAATTTACAGACTATCTAAACCATACCACTAATTTTTTGAAACTTACTTCCCATATTACGCATGACTATATGAACTTTCTGGACGTCACTTTAAAAAAAAAAACGTCCTAGGGCAGCAGTTTACATCTAATGTATATAGAAAGGAAACATTTTCTAACTCATACTTATATTTCACAAGTTCCCATCCATTTAAACAGAAGAAAAGTATTATCAAAGGACAATTTGTCCGTAGTTGTAGGTTGACCTCTTTGGACTCGGACTTAGAAGATGAAAGTCAGAGAGTCAAAGAAATGTTTATATCTAGGAAGTATCCTAACTATTTAATTGATGAGGTATTGGAAGAAGTAAAGAGTGGGAGAAAGGATAGGTTTGCCCCTATTTTGGGAACAGGAGATAAAAGTGTGATAGTACCAATAAATGTGCAGGGTACCACACATCAACCAGGGGTGACGTTACCAGGGATGAAATCCAGAAACCTTGAAGGTAATTATGTGATGTTTTATAATCAGAATACCTCTAGGGTTAAAAACATTATTACTCAACACTGGAGCAGGTTTAGGTGTTATTCAGAGTTGGACGTTTTGTTTACCAACATCCTAGGATTCACATACAAAAAAGGCAGGAACCTCAAGGATTTGCTGGAGTATAATGGTTCTGTTGTTTCATGTAAGAAATTGGGAACCTATAAATGTGGGGCATGTGCCCAATACCCATATATACTTAGGACTCTTTACACATCCTGTCAAGAGACTATCAGATTCAGAGTAGTAGTTTTTAAAACTGTAATAGTGAAGGCTTGATTTATTTAGCCCTATGTAAAACCTGTGGTGCATTTTACATTGGAAAAACTACTTGTAAACTCAGAAGGAGGATTTATGAGCATTTATATGCTATTAGAGTTGAAGACGTTAAAAATGCCTTGTTTAAACATACACTGACATGTCCCCAAGCAAAATGGGGCTTCTTTGTTGTAGAGAAGGTTCAATGTGATTCCCCTCGTGGGAAAATAAGATAGAGGTGAGAGAAATATTTTGGCAGTTGTTATTGGAAGCCAGTAGATTCCCAGGGCTGAATGAATACATATCCATTGCCCCTATTTTAAAAATGAGAGCTGCAAAACTATAAAATAAGTACATATATTGTTTTGCAAGTTCTTTTTGTTGGTTTTTGATTCAAGTTTATTTATCTGTCCAACATATTGTGATGGCTTTAGTATTTATATATTTATTTTAAAGTTTGTTTTAAAAAAAAATGTGCATGTTTTTATCTATTTTCATCTGTATTTGTGGCAAGTTGGTAGGTTGTCACGAACATTTTAGTTATAGGATTTAATTGGTGTCAATTAAACAATTGTTTTAACTATTAATTAAATTGGGAGGGGTATATAAGCAGGCACAGCCTTCATTCATTTTACATCTGAAGAAGTCTGGTGGACGAAAACACTTTGTATTGTGTGGCATTTATGCGATTAAACCTGCTGCTGCTTACACCTAGAGGCTTGTGTTTTATTATTACCTCCTGCCTCTTTGGGTGCCTGTTGTGGTTTTACATATATAACCATGCAATGCCAAATGACTGAGCCTCCAATTAACTAATTAAAGCAGTAATGTAGAAGAAACATTTTATATATACAAAATTACATGTGATTCAATAAATATATAAATATATGTTTTGCTTACTTGTGATAAAAGAGATATGTCTCTGTTATGTACAGGAAACCCACCTATTCAAATGCCTTCTTACACTTTGATAGTAACCACCTCCTCCAACCTATATTTTGGGTTTGGAGCCCAGCACTTTGATTGCCCCGGTTTTAGCTGCTGTGGTGCTGACAGAAGCCGCCTCTTCAGTACCGGGATCAGTTCAGATGTCTTCGGCTCCCTTGGAACTGATAGACTCACGGGGCTATAGTTTGGCTGTTGGTTCACAGGGCTTCAGTTAGGTACCGGTTGTTTGTTCGAGGCCGGCCTTGGCTCTTGGAACCCTGGCAGTTTTGGACTCTTCCCCAGCTCTGGTTTTGGAGGGTGGTCCTCTGGAGCAGGGTGTGACCTCTGTTCCAAGGTTGTCTTTTTTGGTTCCGGGCTCCCATGCTTCTTCAGGTGGGCCTGCCTTCCAGATCATGGAGAGAGCTTTAGCCTCAGTGGGCTCTCAGCTAGCCCACTCTTCTTCTGAGTGTCACATATTTGTACCTTCTGGACCGCAGCTGTCACCATTTCTCACGTCAGGATAGCGGGCAACAAAATGGCAAGACTTCCCTGTTCAGGGCCCTTCTTGTTCAGAATCTTCCTTAAAGATCCCCACTGAGGAACCACCCTGTAAGAGGAAGCATCTAGATTCTCCAGAAGAATCTGTCATGAAAGACAGACTGTGATGAAGAGGAGGGTTCCCCCGATCACCCTTGAGGATGTCTCGTTTGGAGACATCCTGAAAATCTTAAAACAGAAGGGTGAGTGGAAGTCCACAAACTCATCCTCAGAGGAATCTGTGTTCTTGGAGACTTTCGGTGCTCACCTGTCTACTTCCTGGGTGACCCCACCCGCTGATGACTTTATCAAGCTTATCGCATGGCAGGCGTTGAAGGCTCCTGATTCCATACAGTTATAAACCGGAGGCTGAACAAAATTTTTGCAGGCCCAGAAGACCAACCACATTAGGGAAAGGGTTTAGTAGTAGATGCCATGGGGGTGGCGGCGGCGGCCACCAAAAAAGAACTTGCCGAGGAGAGTTTCACTGTCCACCCTCCTAACCAAGAGTCTCGGGCAATGGACAGGTTTGGGAAGTGGGTCCTTGCATCATCGAGCTTCACTCGTAGGTCCTTGAATTTCATGGCACACTTTACTAGACTCCAGAGGGATCCAATAAAGGAGCGATCAGATACCCTCACCAGAGCTGTGTCTGACGAGGTGCAGGATAAAGTTGCCTCTCAGCTTGCCACCCTGGAGTCTATACCGAACTCATCCATGCGGCTCATTGCTCATGCCACCGAAGGAATGACTAGGGCAGTAGGTTCAGGCATTGCCATAAGTTGTCATGCCAGGATGTGCTTGTGTGACTTCGTGGAACCTTTCAAGTCTTCCTTCGTCAATCTTCCCTGTTGACGGATCTTCCTTGTTTGGCCCTAAAGTCAGAGAGATACTAGCCAGGTGTGAAAAAGATGGAAAGACCCTTTCTTCTGTGGGCATTCATTTCTCTACTTCTCAGCTGTCCTACTGTAGGAATCAGAGGAGTGGAAAAATGTGGTTCAAAAAGTCCAAAGGGCCCTTTCAAGACGCACGTGGTGAATACTCCCCTCCGGGCAAAGGGGGGAAGTTCAAGTGGAAGACGCCCTCCCCGTAGCAGAGGAGGTCTGTGAAATCAGGGCTCCAGAGATTCCTTCTCCGGGCAGCCCTACCAGCGCTCCTGAGTGGAAGCCCAATTGCTTACCTCTGGAAGCAGTCGGGGGAAGATTTTTCACTGCACCACTCAGACTGGCTATTGATAACTTCTAATACTTGGATGCAGAGAATTACCACCAGAGATCCCATGAAGAGTCCCTGATGTTCGACCCAGTCAGAAGGACCAAGAAACCATAGAAATTCTGAAGCTGCTAGAAAAAAGTCATCCAAGAAGTCCCACCATACCAGAGAGGATCTGAATTTTACTCAAGATTCTTTTTAGTGCCAAAAAAGACAGGGGGCTGGAGACCAATTTTAGATCTCAGCTTTCTGAACAATTTTGTTCCGCAAACAAAATTCTGGATGGTCACGCTCCAGTCCCAGAGGTGAATGATTGGATGTGCTGTATAGATCTTCAGGATGCGTTTTACCAGATAAATATGGCAAATGCTCCAGTAGGTTCCTCCAATTCAGAGTGCTGCCCTTCAGTCTCACTACATTCCCCAGGGTGTTCACCAAATGCATGGCAATAGTAACAGCTCACTTGAGGCTATGCAGATTACAAGTGTTTCTATACCTAGATGACTGGCTCCTCACCGCCCAAACCAGATGTCTACTGCTTCAAACCACAGACTTCATACTGAACCTCTTTCAGTCCTTGGGATTTACGATCAACAGAGGGAAATCACAGTTGACTACAACACAAGACCTAGAGTTTATAGGAGCATACCTCAGTATGATTTCTTTTGTAGCATCTTTCCTTCTACACAGACTACAAAAATTAAGGTTGCAAGTACATCTAATCATTTCCAAAAACAAGGTTCCTGCTTTTCTGGTTCTACAAGCTCTGGGTTCTATGGAAGCCACCATAATTTAGTGCCACTTGCAAGGTATCACATGAGGCTGCTTCCGTGGTGGCGCAATGGTCGAAACTGAGACAGCCGGTGTCTTACCAGATATTAATAAATCACTGCAAGAAGGATCTATCCTGATGGATGAAGTCAAGTCAAAGGAAAATCTATGGGGCCGCACCCTCACTCCCTCTCCGCCCACTGCCGTAGTGACCACGGACGTTTCCCAGATTGGGTAGGGGGGCATTATCTGGGAAGAACAGTCCAAGGCATTTGATCCTAGCAAGAGGCCAATTTGCACATCAGTGTCCTAGAATTGAGGGCAGTGCTTCTAGCGTTGCAAGCCTGTCAGTCTATCCTTCCTTTGGGGACAGTTGCAATCCAGTCAGACAACATGTCAGTAGTTTGGTACATCAACAAGCAAGGTGGAACCAGACCTTACCCCTTGTGTCAGGAAGCTCTCAAGATATGGCAATGGGCTGTCGCTTCCAACCACTTTCTAATAGCAATGCTTATCCTAGGAAGTTCCAACGTGATAGCAGACAAACTGAGCAGATGCATCCTTCTACTTCATGAATGATCTCTAAATCCCAAAGTGGCAATAAAACTTTTTCATTGCTGGGGCCAGCCTTGATGCGATCTTTTTGCCTCTCCAATAAACAGCAAATGCAGCAGCTACTTTGCCCTAATTCCCCTGCAAGGGGAGTCCCTGAGAGATGCACTCCTCCACGATTGGCCCACAAGATTACTTTATGCTTTTCCTCCATTCCCTCTCATTCCCCTATTCTTGGAGAAAGGCCAAAGATTGAGAAACAAAGTGATCCTCATTGCACCCTATTGGCCCCATCAAGTCTGGTTCCCCTTCCTTTGGCCTCTCCTGATTTCATCGTCCTTGGATTCTGGACCCATATCCAGACGTCACCCGCAGAGACTGGTGCATCCAGTCCATCACCATCTTAAGCTGACAGCTTGGTATCTCTAATTCCATTAATTGCCAGGCAGAGCCAATTACCTACCCCAGTACAAAAAATCTTTCTGGCTTCTCATAAACTGTCCACCAGGAAACTCTGCTTTAGCAGATGGAAGAGATTTTCAATCTGGGCTTGTACAAATAATTTACATCACTTTTCAGCCCCAGTTGACAAGGTTTTGGAATTTCTGGCTTCCCTTTTTGAACTGGGAGCTTCTGTTTCCACCATCAAAGTCCAATTAGCAGCCATTTCCAATTTCCACAATGGGTTTGATGATCATTCCCTGATTTCCCATCGATTATGTAAAACCTTTTATGGCACTTTACGTCTAAAGCCCCCATTCAAGGATCCTACAGCTCCATGGGATTTGACCTTAGTATTACAATCCTTAGGTCTTCAGCCATTTGAGCCAACAACTACTTGCGATCTTAAGTTCCTATCGTGGAAGACTCTCTTTCTGGTGGCCATTACTTCTGCCAGGAGAGTTTCTGAATTGCAGGCCTTGTGTGTGAAACATCCTTATATGATTTTTCATAAGGATAGGGTGTCATTAGGAACCAGTCCTTCTTTTATACCTAAAGTGGTTTCACAATCTAATATTAACCAGACTATAGATTTGCCAGTTTTCTTTCCACGTTTTTCAGATAAAGGTGAATATTGCTTACATTTGTTAGACTTTCACAGACAGTTACACTTCTATCTGGACAGAACCAAATCATCTAGAAAATCAGATCAATTGTTTGTGTCCTTTTCAGGTTTAACTTTGGGTAAACCAGTATCGAATGTTACCTAATCAAAGTGGCTTCGGGATTGTGTTACTTTCACTTACAATCATAATAACCTCAAGTTGCCTGCGCCCGTTAAAGTGCATTCCACCAGATCTGTATCCAATTCAGCTGTTTTCTGCTCTAAGGCTTCCATTGAAGAAATTTGTGTAGCCGCAACATGGCCCACTCACATACATTTATCACTCATTGCAAATTGGATATGGCCACCAATGGAAGAGTATCTTTTGGCTCTATGGTGCTCAGGAATATCTTTCCTTGGGGCCACCCAGGATCTAAAATAGCTATGGACTCTGCCACATTCATCAAGAATGAATGAAAAATGACAACATCAGATAAAGAAATTATGTTCTTACCAAAATGTTCCATCTGTGTTGTCGATCTTCATTTATTCTTGGCATCCCACCCTCCAGCCCCGTCCTAAGGACTTCTGGAGGTCCAGACCTTTGTTTTCGGAGGTTGTTAGGTTTCAACTTAGACAGGGCTTCTATTATCCTTCTCTACTTAGCTGCAAACTCGATCTGAGGTAATGGAGAGAGGGGCATTACGGGTAGAGTCTTAGCTCGAGAGTTTTTTTGGCTGGCACGAGCTGTATAACAGCCGAGCCGGTTCTGAGGGGTCAGAACCGAGTTCCATTTGCCAAGAATGAACGAAGATTGACAGCACAGACGGAACATTATGGTAAGGGCATCACTTCTTTTTTAAGCTAGATACTGGTGTTGAATGTAACATTTTAACAGAGGGTGCCTTTAAAGCACTGAAATTGCTTAGTGATGTATATAAAACCGCCATGTTCTGGGAACATGCTGAAACCATTAAACCAAATGTGTTCTTGTGAGTACATACATAGACTATAAGCTAGTGTTCCATGTTTGTGTATGTGGATAGCCAAATAAAGCAAATAAGTATCTCAGGTTGTAATGCTTGTGGACAACTTGGCATGAGAAAGAAAATTCATAATGTGAAGATACAGAATAATTTCTAGAATTACATAGAAGGTAGCAGAAATGGTTCTGATGTCAGACAATGCTTCTGTTACTATTCTAAGTGCAAGTTAAAGAGCAGCTGAAAAAAAATTATGTGAATGTTCATAGGTTTATAGACGGTTACTAAGCTAATGGCCTAGCCATATTTGTCCTGAGTTGCCCCAGTTGTCAGTGGTTAGGTATGTGAAGTTCACAGAAGTAAGGGTCTATGGTAGTTAATACCAACTTCCTGTGTCCAGAAGGGACACGAGTGCCACCTCAGGAGTCAATTTATGGTCAGCCATCCATTGATCTAGGTTGGGTTTGAAGAGGGTCAGGGAGAGGTGCTGTTTCACATGAAATGGAAGCTTGTTCCTTAGAAATGGTAGTCTCTGGTAGATGTATCCTTCTCTCCAGCATGACCTTTTCATGTCATTGGCTAGGTTAAGATCCCTGGAGCGAGTGACCCTTATGCAGTTTGATTTACAAATGTGTAGCGTTTCCATCAGGGCCAGGTCAGAGACTGCCCTTTAAGCCAGGCACAGGTCACCCCTTAGTAACCTGCAAAGCTTTCAGTCTTTCTGTGTAAGGCTTGTTTTGTGTACCCTGTAATTTCTTTGTGAGAAACCTCTGTGGTATCTTCAGTTGTTGCACGCGTTTGGTGAGGTACATGCAGAAAGGGAGCATTATAGTCAATTATTGGTCTGATGAGGGCCAAGTACATTGGAATTATAACACCCTTAGATCTAGATGCAATGCGTTTACTTATAAGATGCAGCACATAGAAGGATTTCCTTACTACTGTGGACAAGTGGTGGTCATAGTTCAGATTGCTGTCAACCTGAGTACCCAGATCATGCACCACTGGGTTTACACTTAGGAGTGCTGTTTAATGTAATTAGGAGGGATGTCAGCTTTCCCAAAGGGAATAATATATATATATATATATTTTTGCATTTAGCTTTAATCCATAGCTTTGGCATCAGTCATTTGTCTGCATTAACCCTGTTTGCATTATACAGAGTGACTCCTCCAGGTGCATCTGCAGTTAACCCCTACTGATGCCTGTAGGCGTCAGATATTGCTTGTTCATATTTGCATCAATAATTCCAAAACCATGCTTATGTACAATGTTTTACAGTATTTCATCTTAAAGCTTACACAATTGCAAATCAACTGCACTAATATCTGACCTCTGTCTAGTGCAGGTAAAGAGATATTAACTTCTGTTTTTATGTTATTAATTTATATCAATATAATTTTCACATGTTGTAAGTATCCCAACAACCAAGTAACACAGAACTTCTTAGTGTCTTTTGAAAGCTCTCAACTAGATGAATAAAATGTTGCTGACAGTATGTGTCTAACTTGAGCGGTTGCTGAAATATTATAAATTGTTTTCAAAATACTACAAATGTAATAGTTACTGTGTATACTGTAACTTATAAAATTCAGTTTAAGACCTAGAACCTAAAGAATACTGCTACTATAAAAAGCAGTTTGTGCTGAAGAGTTTGTAATTTATACTGCTTTAATGACCCCTATAGTTCCAGAGATATGAACATTTGTTTGAAATGTGAGGACATAATTTGATTCTGTCAAAAGGCTTAGGCTCCGCCCATCGGAAGTTATAGTGCAAACTTCCTGAGCTCTGTTGGAGGGAATGAGTTAACATCATTGGGGGACTCAGTAATTGCTCCCAATTTGCAATCGTCCGTGAACTTGGTCAGCCACAGACCATCCAGATTTGCCTGGACTTCTGAGAAATAAATTCTGAACAGTAACTGGCCCAGCACAGAACCCTGTGGTATGCCACTGGTGACTGGTCTTTTGTTAGAGGTGAAGTCACCCACTTTGACAGTATGTCACCTTTCGGTGGGATAGTTGGCTACCTATCTGGTAATGTATGGGTTAATTCCCAATTGGGAGAGTTTCTCTATTATACCTGAGTGAAGGATTGTGTCAAATGCCTTGGCTAGGTCAAGATAGGCAGTATGCACTGTGTTTCCCTCGTCCAGGGTCTTGATGACTTTCTCAAAGAAGTCAACCATATTTAACAGGCATGATCTCCCTTTAACGAATCCAGAATTTGGAGATTACCTATGTCCTTGTTAACAAGGTCTCTCCCTTTTTAATTTCTCCAAATCTTGTATGTTTCTAATACCATGATGGGAATGGACCCCATGCTTAAGTCAAAGTACAATTAAAGTTCATGAAATTAGCATTGTTTCACTCTTTGATGTCAGCCAAAAGTGCTCGTTGCAGCACCTGCAACATGCCAAGTAATGACTCCTCCTGCAATTCATACAGAGTTACATGTATTGGTAACATGTCTAAATATGATTGTAGACTCTTTTTATAAGACCCGTTGCTCCTACTACTATTGGCACTATCTGGGTATCTTTTTTTCCACATTACTCTCATTTCTGCTTGCAAATCCTGACATTTTATAACTTTGTCTTTCTCTGTATGCAGGACACTGTAGTCACTGGGTGTGGCTATTTCAATGATCATTGCGGTTTTCGTCTTCTTTTCTTTGGACCACTGTATCTGGTTTTCTAGCATCTATCTTTTGAGCTGTTGGTAATGGATGATCCCATGTGATGTAGACTTCATCATTGTCTATAATGCATTATGGCTCATGTTTCCTTTGTTTTTCAGCCACTTTGATACCATAATGTATGCAGAATCTCTAGTGCAACAGTCTTGCCACATTATTATGCCTTTCAGTTTACAGCCCTCCTGCTATTAGTATGTCACATCCAGCAACAAGGTGTGTGACAGTTTCCAGTTGGGTTTTTACAAAACCTCTATTTGTCTGTTTCTCCCACATGTTCAATGAACTTTGTAAACCATTGTGTATGTAGCCCACTATCTTGGGCCCGCCAGTATTAACCTTTCATCTCTTGGTTTGAGTTCACCTCTCCTTAGAACATTTCTGCGTTCATTCCTGATCAACATGAGGTTCTTCCAGAAGTTTTCTATACTTACCACTATATTTGTGTTTTCCACATTTCTTGCCTTTTCATCTGGTCCTTCACCTTATATTCTTTCATTTTTTGGCACATTCAGTTGCTGCCTGATTTTTATCTACTTCTGGTTTGATTTCCATTCCTGCTTGACGCCGATATGCTTCTGCTAGGTTAAACAGAGAGGTCATCTTAGATTTATTCTCCTCATGTTTCAAAACTTTCACTACATTTGAGTCTTTTGAGATCAACAGATGTGTGGAGTCCCACAACTGCAGATCTATACATTTAATCAATTTCAAGGAGGCCCATTTCCCCCCTTCGGATTGGGGAATATATAATCTTGGTATGCACTGATCTTTATAGATCATTTGGTGAGCATGAAGCATCCTTCTTGTTTTAATATCTAATCTATCCAACACGTTTTGGGGCCAATCAATCACTCCAACACTGTAAATTACAACAGGAAGAACAAATTAGTTTATAGCTTGGATTTTTTCCTAGATGTCAAGACTGTTTTCAGGATTAATTTAAGTCTTCTAAAGTATTACTTACTATGTTTTATTCACATTTGTTCATGTTTTATTGCTGATCCTTCATCGATTCCCAAGTATTTATGCACTCCCTCTTGCTCAAGTTCTTTTATATCACATTCTTGTCCCAAACTGATGTTTTCCTGGTGCTGCAGCTTTCCTGCTTTAAAGGTTGCTTTTGCACATTTATCAAGACCAAATGACATTCTAATATCATCTGAAAAAGTTTTGACAACCTGCAGTTGTGCTTTCAGTTGCTCATCTGATGAGCTATACAGTTTTAAATCATTGACAAAGATAAGCTGAAAAGCTGTTAGACTTTGTTGTTTTATAGGAGCCAAATTATAGCCATGGCCTACACTAAGTAGACACCTTAATGGGTTAAGGGCAAGGCAGAATACCAACAGTGACAGAGAGTCACCCTGGAATATCTCCCTCTTACTTTTTATCCGCGGGATAATAATTTGTCCTTTATCATGGCTTAATTGCAAAGTGGTCTGCCGCTTATTCATGGTCAGTATATTGTAGTCGATCAGTGTAGGGTGTAACTTATACATTTTTAAGCACTCTTTTATCCATGAATGTGAATACTATCCAATGCTTTTTTGTAGTCAATCCATGCCATACTTAGATTCTTCCCCTTTTACAGTTCTCCAGTATGACTTTATTTAACAACAAATGATTCTTTTTTCCATATGTCTTTCTTTTATTGCCCTTTTGTTTTACTGCCATAATTGAGTTTTCTTCTAAATGACTATAAACTCTGTCGGCATCACTTCCCATGTATAGTTTATAAGTCATCGGAAGGCAACTTATTGGTCTATAATTTTTGGGGCAGCTTGTAGGTTCACTCTTAAGTAAGAGCATTGTTTTACCTGTCCATAATGATTCTTTCCATGGCCTTGCGGATGAGGTTAGTCAAGCTTATGGGCTATAATTCCCAGGGTTGGTTTATGATCCCCCTTTCTGCAGCAGGATTACTGTTGCTGTCCTCCATTCCTCCGGAACATAGGTAGTTCGCAGGCTGTGATTAAACAGGAATCCAACTGGGTCTGCTAGATCATGTTTTAAGTTGTTTAAAAGGCAACCTGGGATGTTGTCTGGTCCCATTGATGCTGTGTTTTTGGCCTTGGAGAGCATCAAGATGCCTTGCTCTTTTGAGATAATAGGCTGAGGAATGGTGACAGGTATACTTTGGGGTATGACTAGAGGTGACAGGTGGGTGAAGTTGGTCAGCTAGCAGGTTATATATTACCTCCAGTTGAGTATGGGTGGTGCCATCCATTACCAGTTCACTGTATAACTGGGTATTCTCTTTTAGATTTCAGACATAGTTAAAGAATGCCTTGTAATTATCCTTAGCTAAGGATGCTATTTTTGCTTTGTAATTAGCTTTGGAGGACTTGACAAGATCTCTAATTTGTTTGTTTAAGCCAGAGAGCGAATTCTTCTTCTGCTGAGCCAGGTCCCTCTTGTTCTTGGACATTGATATCTTTCTCTTGTTGTATAGTCTGTTTATTCTAAGAGCCCATCAGTAGGGGGCTTCTTTTTTCAGCAAGACCTAGTATTAATATGGTCAGGTACAGCCAATTCTATACAATTATTTAAGTGGTTATACAGGACATTGGTGTACACCTGTGCATAGGAGTCCATGTTATCTGCATTCAGGGGGCTTGGAAACTTCTTATGCCGTCACTTAGTAGGACGTAATTTGTCTGAACAATTCTTGTATTTTTGAACTTGATAGGGTATTTGGTCTTATAATTTCATTGAACAAGACTGATTTATGTTCTGATCCCACAAGGAATGACATCACACAGGGGGGTGCAATTCTCTCCCATATTAGTGAGTACAATGTCTAGAACATTTGAGCCTCTTGTGCATATGCTGACTAGCTGTTCCAGAGCATTTACATTGACAAAGTTCAAGAACCTCAGAGCCAGCATATGTGTGGTTGAGTATATTTCCCTGTCGATGGTAGGATAATTGAACTCACCCATAAGTAAGGTGTTGAGCTGTATGGCAGGTGACTCCAGTAAGTCTAGGTATGGGAGTATGCTTTTTCTGTTTAATGATGGGGGACATGTAGCTAGCTATGATGTGGTAGGGGGCTTTGCCTATAGTTAATTGAACATGCAGTAGCTCAAAAGAGTCATACTAGTTGACCATTTTCGAGGTGTACTCATCCTTAATGGAGATGGATACACCACCTCTTCTGGTTCTTTCACTCTCGACTTGTGGTCTGAATGTGTGGAAGGTACTATAGCCTTTCACTTCCAGGGTGCTTTTCATGACTTTGAACCATGTCACTGTGACTGCACAGATGTCAGCATCTTCCAAAATGAGGAGTGCTTCCAGGGTGTGCAGTTTCTTGTTTAGACTCCTAGCATTAAGTAATACCTTGAGTTTAGAGAGGATTTTGTTATGTGAGAGGTTGGTTATTTTGACACTTCCTGAAAAAGGCACAATAGGAGTGGCTAAAGCCTTTACCTGCATCTGAAAGCTTAGAGGAGATGGATACAGACCATCTCTGGCAAAGCAGCATGGCCTGTCGACCGTGTCTTCCCAGGCTGACAGATATTGGATTCCCGTGGACTAACACCAGAAGCTTAGCCAATTGTTAGTCAATCAATTTTTTGTTTGTATTGTGGCATCATCCTTGGAGAAGGTAGAATGCTACTTAAGGCTAGGCTTATACCTGCCTGTGACACACAATCTGGGAGCTCAGTCATGTTTCTCTTCATGCAGTTTAGTGAGGTACATCTCAAGTCATTTACGTCCAAATGGACTATGACAGAGTCATACCACTAATTGTTTTTGAGTGACTTGACAGTACCTGACAGGCAGCTAACCGTAACCCGTTCCTTATCCAGCCTGGTGAGGGGAATATCCATGTGACTCACAATGGAGTCCCTCATGACCAATGCATTAGGTTTTGTGGTGTTACTCCTTATGGGCTTATTTATTGAGTGACTGTGTGTGTGTGTGTGTGTTGTTATATGTTGTGGGTTTTTTTTGCATTATTGTGTGTGTAAGTGGTTTCTGTTTTGGGGGGGCTCTGATACATTGGTAAGTTACAAGTGAGTGGCTCCGCATATGTGGGTTTATATGTCATGTCCTTATTTATTGTGGGAAGTGTGTGTGTGTGTGTGTTTGTGTGTGTGTGTGTGTGTGTGTGTGTGTGTGTGTGTGTGTGTGTGTTTGTGTGTGTGTGTGTGTGTGTGCTGACAACCTTTATGACATTCAGTTAGTCCTTATGTGAGAGTCTTGCCTTTAGTTTCATAGTGTAACTACATCTCTCACATAAAGTATTTGTTTCAGGAGTAAGTGGTTGTCAGTATACATAAGACAATTGCTACATTGCCTCAGAATGCCCATATATATTAGGCTGGTCAGAAAGATGATGGGAAATTGCCACACCATGATAGCAGGCTATTACTGTTTGTTTTATTAGGGAAGGGAATGGGTTAATTTGACAGACCTGTGCTGGTAGCACCGAGACTACAAGAGGAACCTATACTTTGTGTAGGCCAAGGTTGATCAATAAGACAGTGCTGCTCAGTGCACAACTAAGTTACTCTTAGAGCAACAGAAAAGCTTGGAAGGGTTTCACTGACAGTTGTTTAGGGGGAAAAGTGAGCTTCTAGGATTTTGCATCTATACAGGGCACTGCTAACTTATTTCACAAAGAGCAGCACCATGCAAACGCGAGCCTTAAATGCAAGCAAAGAGAAACAAGTTTTAAGCTAACTACCAGTCAGGAAAGCACACAATAAGCCTTCCACCAGCAATCCTCAACTCAGACAGATTAGATCAGCACACTTCTGCCACAAGGATGCAGAAAAATAATTTTTTTAATGTAGAATACTTGGCCTGGAACCCAGGTGTAACAAGATCACAATAACTACATAGAACATCCCTACAACTAACAGATGCAATATAATACAGTGCAATTAACTACTTTGCCACAGATAGCCTGCACCTGTCGCCCATGGGATTCCGGATACTGGTTAAGGCTCTTGCTGCCCCTATAGTGCCTTTTTTAGGCAAGGTTCAAATAACAAATTCACCACCGTAACAGGAACAGGCAAGCAAAAACTGAGGGTAATGCTACTCATTGCTAGAAGTCTAAATCTCAAAAAGCACTCACTCGAGGCACTCCTTAAAATGGAGAACATCAATATCTGTGCAGTGACTCAGACCTGGTTCAAGGCTCCAGAGAGCACCCCTGCACTACCAGGCTATAACTCATACCACACTTTTCGGCCATGTAACCTGGACCGAAACTCCAAAGGCGGAGTTGTGTCCATATTCATTAAGGATATCCACACCTCCAGGTTAGTTGCTCAGCATAATGCATCTGAGGTTATCCAAGAGCAACTAACTCTGGGCAAAACTGCAATCCAAATTGTAGCTTGCTACAGATCCCCCACCAAGCCCCAGGATTTCCACTCCTCTTTTCTTGATGCACTGGAAAATATTAGGGTTCAACCAAGCACCCTAATAATGGGCAACTTCAACTACCCCACCATTAACTGGGAAAACTACTCGTGTACCAACTTCTTAGCTCAACGCTTTCTGGAATTCATTAACTCCAATACCCTGGATCAATTTATCCACACCCCCACCAGGGGCAACAATATCCTAGACCTAGTCATTACCAACATGAGTGACCAGTGTTCCACACCTGAAGTCAACTCCTCGTTGGTCCGATCCGACCATAAGCTAATCATCCTTAATATCCACATCCCGCCCCCACCCCCATTAAGGAAACCACGGTAAAAAATTTCTCCAAAGCCAACTTCATGCTTCTTAAGACAGAAGTGGTGAACTTCATGACACCCATGCAAATGGACAATACAGTTACAACTGCTGAATCCTACACAAATGCACTCTATAAGCACTTACATGAGTACATGGATCATGCTATCCCAAACAGAACCAAGACGCTATCCTCCCAAAAAAAGGAAGCCAATCTGGTGGTCCCCTGCCATAAACAAACTGTACAACAGAAGGAAGAAGCTGTTGCAAAAGAGAGTAAAAACCCATGAGTGGAGGAGCTCCCTGGACAGCCTCAGTCAGTAGATGAGATCCCTTATAAGATCCTCCAAAGCTAGCTACGAAAACAAAATTGCCACTAATTCTAAGGACAACCACAAAGCATTCTATAGCTATGTCAAGAATCTCGATGGCAACACCCAGATCTGCTCTGAGTTACAGCACAACGGCACGAAAATTACAGACTCAACTGTTATTGCCAACATCCTGGCAGATAGGTTCAGTGCTAACTTTTCCCCCCACCCCCTAAAGGGCCCATATCTATACAGGAAGAATGTAGAGTCCCTGTAATCACAACTACGCAGGTAAAAGCTGCACTCTCTAAAGCGAAAAACACAACATCCATGGGACCGGACAACATCCCAGGCTGTATTTTACACAAACTGGCCTCCCCACTTAAGCCATATGTTCAATAATAGCCTTGCATCATTCTTTGTGCCCACTGAGTGACGCACAGCAACAGTTATCCCACTCCACAAAGGGGGAGCCACCACTGATCCTGGGAACTATTGACCTATTAGCCTGATGACCCTGGTCTACAAGGCCATGGAATGTATCATCATGGAACTCATAAACAAAGACATTGGTAACTTCCAAACTCTGGATCCCACCCAGTTCAGGTTTGTGAAAGGCAGATCATGTCTCCTGAACCTGATAGACTTCTTTGAGGCAGTCACCGAAGCCGTAGATGAGGGTAAGGTGGTTCATACAGCCTATCTTGACCTCGCCAAGGCTTTCGACACCATCCCCCATTCTGGAATTATAGTTATACTCACTAAACTAGGTATAAATCCCTACATCACATGATGGATTGCCAACTGGCTCACTGACAGAACCCACACTGTAAAAGTTGCAGACTCCAAATCTGACCTCAAAGCAGTGACAAGTGGAGTACCACAGGGTTCCGTCCTGGGACCTCTCCTGTTTGGTATCTACTTCTCTGAAGTACAGGCTAACGCAGAAGGCCTCTGGCTAATGAAGTTCGCAGATGACTGCAAACTAGGAGCCATAGTTAAGTCCCCAAATGATGTGGACATCCTGCAGAAGGGTCTCGCTGAGACAGATGCCTGGTGTCAGAGCCATGGTCTCAAGCTCAATGCCAAAAAGTGCATTGTCATCCCCTTTGGTAAAAACTCTGTAACCATGAACTGCCACATAGGCAGCAATCTACTTAACACTGAATGTGTGATAAGAGACCTTGGGACCCAGGTGGACAGTAGTCTCTCCTTTGATAGTCACATTGCCACAGTAGTCAGGAAGTCCTTCTACGTGGC
The DNA here is from genome assembly GCF_019279795.1 of Protopterus annectens. Lineage (NCBI taxonomy): Eukaryota > Metazoa > Chordata > Ceratodontiformes > Protopteridae > Protopterus > Protopterus annectens. The sequence goes on from NC_056746.1 coordinate 224,066,933, forward strand.
ACACCTCATCATAAAAGGGTTCTCATCCAGGAAAAAAGAGGTAATTGTCCCCTTCTACCCGACACTCATTAGACCCATTATAGAGTACAACGTCCCTTTTGAAATGTACCTCACAAGACGTGCAGCAGCTGGAAAGGCCACAGAAGTACCTCACAAAGAGGATTGCTGACCTCAAACAAATGCCCTACACTGACCGCCATAAAAAAAACTCCAGCTTTACTCTGTAGCATATTGCCTACTCCGAGGTGATCTCTGCCTAACATATAAAGCTATGTCAAACCCACAGCTGTTGGACATGCTACACCTAAAGAAATCCCACAGCTGTTGGACATGCTACACCTAAAGAAATCCCAATCTCTCTGAGCTACACGCTCTAGGGACCTAAACCTTGTCACCACAATAAAGAGGACATGCTGGAGGGATAGATTCCTGTCCCAGAGACTTCCCATACTCTGGAACAGGCTGCCCATCTATGTCAAGTAAAGTTCTTCATTAGCACTCTTCAAGAAAAATCTTGATGAGTGGATGGGAAATAGGAAATACACCCTGGGGATCACTTCTGAAATAACTTTCTTGGGTGGCGTACGTCAGGGAACCTTGTTGGCTAGGCTTACATAGGCCCTTGGGCCGATAGCCTAGTATCTACCTATGAACCTATGAAAACAGCAGCAGACGGTACATTTTTTTCATTTTTTGAAACTGCTAAAGTACAGTCACAGTATATAAGAGAAGTGCAAAAAATACTTGGAGCCCTTTTGTGGGCTTCCCAACTGAGAAAGACAAGGTAAGCACACTGCCACTAGAAGAATAATTCCCATCCTCATAATGTAACTGAATAATAAAGGAGTGTCCGAAGGGAAATGGTCCCACAAATAAACTTGAAGATACGGATACATCACTTTACTTTAAACACTTTATAAAAGTGTAATTATTCAATAAAAGTACTTTGTGTTGTATAAATGAGTCGACAGCCACACAATTGTACAGAATTTATAAAGGCACTAAAAACAAGATAAGCTGATTAATAAGCTCTCCAGCCAATAAAACTACATGCAGAAATAAATGTTTCCCCAAACTAAACAGACTAGGCTACCTCCCAGTGCACTAGATGGAAAATCCAGTGACTTATTGATGTAAAAACAAGTGCTTGCTGGAATGTAAAAATTCACTACTTTATGCAAAAAGCAAGCTAGATAATGAATTCAGAACAAGTAAATCAGTCGAACACACAATGAGCAGATCAGTGCTAGCTTGATTCCACCACTTAATTTCCAACATGTTAATTATTTCATTCATTTGTTCAGTCATTGTTTCATTAATTTTCATGTTACCTGCTTAATCCATTTCAAGGCTGCACTGGAGCTGGAGCACAACATTGAGCACAAAACAATCAAAGTAATCCTAGATGGCGCACCAACCCATCACAGGATAACACATACACAAGCTTATCTGTGGACATTTTAAGAGATGTTCAGTTTACCTGGAAAATATAATTGGGATGTGGGAAGAAACTGAAGCACCTTACAAAAACCTATGGAAGCACAGTGAGGATATGAAGACTGTGCACAGAAGGCACTCTAGGCAAGAACTGAATTGGAGAACCAAATAAGTGAGGTAGCATAATGAACCTGCATGTCACTTTGCAACCCACCAGAAATGTAAACATTTCTGATAGTCGCATCAAGTGTAATGGCAGGAAATTAGGCATAAATACTTCTCTTTGAGTTAAGAAACAGTATGGTCAATATTTTTAGTGGGAAAAATAACAGTAAAGCTTTATCTGAGCCAAAAGCCAATTTTACATGCATTTATAAAGCGAACCGAGGAGCATGTTTTAAGTTTAAAGAAAGACTTGGTGTAATTTGCAGAGCAAATTTAAGACAGACAAACTGAATGGGTTATAACATGGTCATCATCATGAAGTGAAATAAACTTCAGATATGCATGAATCCCAAAGGAATATCTAGATGATTAAATGAGAGCATTATTCACTTCTTCCTGTTGAATAAATTGGTGCAATGTCCACCAACAGATTTTTCTTGGTATTAAAGACTGTTCAAGGATTTTAACAGATTAAAAGTTAGTTAAAGCCAGCTCCAAGCTTTGTAGTTTAATTGACAATTTGAGGTGGTATAGGTTTCTTACATTTCCTTCTGGTGTACATGTAGATCTGGAAGTATTTCAGAGAGCTGTTGCTGAAGTGATTGAAGATGTAGTCAACATAATATATTATTTTGCACGGGGTGCTATGATAGGCTACTACTAGAGAGGCTTAGAAAGGCTTAAAGCTAAACAAAAGTGAATGTCAAATGTGTGTAAATACATGAGCCATGTTTTGACATTGGAAGGATTAAAACAGGATTCACATGAGATTAGACCTATAGTCCATGTGCTGATACATTTTTAGTATTTGTCAAAGTTCACACCAAACCTATGAGACATCACTGTTCCCCTTAAGAAGCTACTATATCATGATGTTAGCTTGCTTTGGTCCCAGGAATGGAAGAAAAGTGTTTGAAATGTTGCAAAGGCTTATTACAGAAGCTCTTACTGAAAGTCTTTTTTTAATTTCTCTAAATGTTTAGGGTTTCTAATACCTTGACAGAAATGGACTCCATTCCTAAGTCAGGGTACGATTGAAGTTCATGAAATTAGTACTTTTCAGTCTTTGATATTTGCCAACTAGGCGGCCGCCTAGGGCGCCGCTGTAGCAGGGGCGCTTTTCCAGTATTTATTTGGTGCAGGTAGACCAGGTTGGGGGCACCTGGGTGGTGTGAGGGGGCGCTGTGGAGCCCTTTTGCCTAGGGCACCAGCTGACCTAAGGCCGCTGCTGTTGCCAAGAGTGCTTTTCTTAGCACTTGCAGTGCACCCATATCAAGTACTCTCTAGTGGTAACATATTTAAGTATGTATTAACCATGTTGCTCCTACTCCTGTTGGAAGTATGTAGGTGGCTTTATTCCACATTGTACTAGTTTTTTTTTTTGCATATGCTGAGTTTATGCCTTACAGTATGCAGGACACTATAGTCATTAATATGGCTATTTTTGTGATTAATGCCACTTTTATCCTGTTTTTCTTCTCTTGTAACATCTGTGTTGGCTTTCTTTACTGTCGGCATTGGGTGATCCCACATGATCAGTACTTCTTCAATTTCAGTAATTCCTTTTGGTTCATGTTTCCAATACTTCTCAGTTACTTGTTTGTTGTATGTATGTAACATTCTTGATGCATTCTTGTGCCTTTCGATGTACAGACCCTCAGCCGTGAGCTCTCACAACCAGCAGATGTGCAGCTGTTTCTAGTTCTGTGTTACAGAACCTACAGTTCTGTATCTGCCTTAGTCTGTTATCTTGAGCTGCTTCTGTTAGCTTTTCACCTTTTGTTTTAAGTTCACCTCACCTTTTTGTTCATGCATCAAATCTCGATCAATATGTGATTGTTTCAGCAGTTATTTATACTTGCCTCTAAAATTGTAGACTTTCTAGTTTTCTTTTCTTTATCTTGTATAGGATCTCTGGTTATTTTTCTTTTTATAGACTTCCTAAGTTTTCCACCAACCATTTTGACATTCTGTTTCCTGAGTTACTGTATTAAAATGTATTTTGTTCTGGAGTTGTCAAAAAATAGCTGCTTAACAACAGATAAATCCTTGCATATTTTCCAGAATACTCTCTTATTTTCCCTTTAGCACTTTGTATTTGGTCCTCCTCTTTTTCTTTGAGATTTCCCTTATTCTGCAGTGCTTCAACCTTTGTTAACTCCTCTAAATAATTCATATTAATTTGTTCTCATAACTCTGTGTCTGATTTCTACCATGTTTTAAACTCAGTTTTCATTTTATCCCAGTCTCTTGCTTTTCCTTTGAAGAAATGTCTGTCTTCTTAATAACACAGTCATTCCCACTACCTTTTCTTTAATTTCCTTTCTTTTTAGCCAATAAGTTGGAAAGCTCCAGTGTCTCATTTTTATTTCATTACCCTGCATCCTTTTTGTACCTAGTTTTTATTGGTGTATGATCTGAAATAGTAATTGGATGTCTGTGAAAGCTTTAGCTGGGGATTCTTGACCTCGAGTTAGACTGTGTCTGCATCTGGTACAAAATTATGCAGCCTTACTGCTTATTAGCAGTCTGTATCGCCAACACATTGCTATGGTTCTGTATATGTCTTTCTGCCAGTTTGGTCACAAATCACCTTTAAAGTTCTGGTGTTGCAGAAAGTAACTGTGCACATCCATAGCCTCCCTGCATGAAAGAACACCTGGTTTCCTCAAGGCTAATCCAGGCCCTGCACTTCTTTTTAGGGTTGTTGCAGGATCCTAGAGTGTGATTAGACCCTTGAGGCCTTGACTTTTTTCTCAGGTACAGCTATTCTGAAACCTTCTGAAGTTATTCGAGTCTACAGTGCTGAATGTACAAAAAAAACTTATTTGCATATAAATCCCTTACTTTCATGTATTTTATAAAATGTTATATTTATTCCAGACTAATTTTGTTGCAGAGCTTGATCCGTTTTGTTCTTTTATTTGAAGCACATTAATAATCATGAATATAAATCTGAAAGTATTAATTCTGAATGCAGAATTTTGCTCTTGATATTCTTTTCGACTTACTGGTAGTAAGATTCAAGTTTAAACAGCCAGCTAAAGGAAGTATTTTCTTGAAGCACATAAGAAAATATAAGTTGTTTATAGTAATTTTTTTCTAAACTCCCCTTGAAAAATCTTGGGAGTTTAACAGTTAACAGTATTCTAATGCCTGCAACACTTTTTTGTATATTTTTATTTATTTGTGTGGACAGATTGGCCTTTGAACTCATGTACAGCCATGGCGCAGGCACAGTGGTGATTAATGTACATATTCAAAAGTGTAACAGTTAAACACAGAAATATTCAAAATAGGTAAAATAGCATACTAAATAGGTGACAGTTTTCTGTACATCACCATATTGTCATACAAGATTTACATTTCTAGTCGTTTGAATTTGTCTGTCACATAGAAACACATTATGATAGCAGTTGTACTAATGATAGTTGTCTTGGATGTGGAGAAGATAAAAGTAATAATAGCAACCTATGCAGCTTTGTTTAACTTACTTAATACTTAGTAACAGCAAAAACAACATAAGTAGCAGTAATATGCAATATCCTAACCACTCTAAGGAGTGAAGTCACATTTACTTGTTTGGATTTCATATATGCATTATTTATGTGTGGGAGAAAATCCCACAGTATCTATTCTGCTTGAGTGAAAAGATGAGCCTGTTTAACTACAGTATACAGGGTACACGTTTTCTTCTGCACTTTATTTTATTCACTTCCTTCAAGTTCCCAATGGCAGTGACTCTAAACTCATGTCCCCTATAGCATTCTGCTTCCATTCTGCTGCAGATGTCGTACTCTGAAAGCAGGAAATACTGACAGCATTGCTGTATAGCTGAAAAATCCGTGTCTGACTACTATCTCAGGGCTGCATGCAGCGTATGAGGATTCAATTTTCAGTCCGCAGCTTGCCAGTTTTTTTTTTCCCATTTTTAACTCATTTACACTGGTAACACTGGTTTCTGTATGTATGACAGCCTGTGACAGTGGTACCTGGCTTCAGTAGACTCTTATAACCAGTTAGCTAACAGTCATTTGTGCAGAGATTAATTTCCCCTGTTGATCCAACAGCTTTTACCTTTTTTTCCCCAGCTTTTCTCTTCTTAAATTTTCATTTTCTAATTAGGTGATTCAGCAGATGCTGTGGAATGTATCAGAGTGATGTCTTCACAAATTCATAGATATATTCATAATAGATTTTTTTAGATGTTAATTGTCATATTCACTTTTGCACTCATCACTTTGCAGTTTCTGCCTGCAAGAGCCTAATGTCTGGCCCAACTTTTACAGCTCTATCTTTCCTTTACATACCTCTGCTGACTCCCTCCCACTCTGACATCAGGATGTCTGTGGTATAAGAGGGGCTTCAATCAATATCATCTTCATACCTTTCTTGAGGCAGTTCATTGTTGCATGCAGTACGTAACATTCTCAGCCAGGCATGTTGATCTAGTGCTAGAGTTATGGGTAAGTACTGTGCAGGGGAATTTTTTGCTTTTAAAATAAACACCAAAGCTACTGGACAAAATTTATTGTAAAGACAATAAAACTCTAGTGATTTGACAAACAGCCTTCAAGGCGTAAAACAAGCAGCACACACTGGCACCATATGTAACAATTAAGTGAAACAATCAACTAATTAATCAATTATACAGTTATCTAAATCAAATATTTCTAATTCACCTCTTGAGTTTAGCCCAAAAGGTAACAATGTATTAAATTTTAAAAGAAAAATTGACTCTATGTATAAAAGTTTATCCTTTAGAAAACAATTTTCCCCAACCCTCATACAAATCTGCTCAAAAACAGTACCCTGCAGTAATCAAAAAATTAGAGTTAGACTACAAGAGCATATCAGGGACATTAAAAAACAAAAAGTGGAGAGTCCCATTGCTATGTATTTACTCATTAGCACAGCACGCTATTCGCATTACTACTTTAAAGAAAAACATGATAGCAGTTTTTTATTACTGCAGGGTACTGTTCTTGAGCAGGTTTGTGTGAGGGTTGGGCAACATTGCTTTCTAAAGGATAAACTTTAATATATAGAGAGTCAATTTTATTTTACAAATGCTCCTCCCTGGCCATGTGCAACCCACTCCCCAACAGAGAGAGAGAGAGAGACCCTGCATTCCTCTCTCTCTCCCTGCCTTTCTCCTCGGATGTTGTGGCCATTAATCAGTTCCCATTCAAAAAAGTCTGTCAGAACTTTATCCTTTTGCACCACAGAGCCAGGCCTATTTGAGACTTTTTAATACTAAAAAAAGAAGGGATTTGCAGGAATGTATACCTTTCAAAGCTTAAACAAGTTCTTGCTAGTACCAGAGTTCAAAATACTTGCCTTTTAAGGCTTTTTTCCCCACTGTATTCCTGCTAGCCTTCAGGATCACCTTATACCTAAAGGGCTCTTACCTCCACATGTCTATTACAAAGTTGAACATAAGGTGATTAGATGTCACAGTAGGGAAGCTTCACTTCCACTTTCACTTCACCGCTTTACCCTTTGGTTTCTCTTTTGTACCCGGGATTTTCACCTCATGCCAGTAATTGCTTTTTGCAGGATAAAGGCCATACATATTTTTCTTTGCCAAGATGATTTTCTGATTCAGGCAGGCTCAGTAGAAGTGATTCAGTAGGCTGTGTAATATACCCTGTCATGGTTTCAGGGGCTAAGTCTCTGTCTAAAAGTTTTCAAGTCACAGCTGACCCCTGCAAGGAAAGTGCTGTTCTTAAGGCTATTGCTGGACACAGAACAGCAGAAAGCCATGCTCGCAAAAGACAAGGTACTCTCTCTTTCAGGTCCATGTCAGCTTACTAAAAAACTGTATACTGAAAATCATAATACTGACTGTGCAATGCTGAAATGTCAGAATGCTAAAATATTGAAAACAAAATACCTATACCCCTATGTATGTAGGGAGCTGGAATTGCCTCCCTCTTGCAGGACTTAAGTTGGCACTTGTTACACTAACAGGGGAGTGATATTGTTTGTTGACTGTCTGTGTGATGGCACATTGTATGTGTGTGGCAAACATATCCTTTTAGCAGATGTTTTGAGTTCAGTATTGCAAAGTTTCAACATTTTGACATTTTAGGATTTTGCAGTCAGTACTGTGACTTTAAGTATTGTACTGTTCAGTAAGTTAGCATGTACTTCTTTCTATCATGTTTTCTTTTGACAGACTTGAAAAAGGATTCCATCTGAGCAAGGGATCTCCTCTGAATCCTGAGGTTAATGTTGTTTTTCATACTATTGGTTCTTCTGGTTAGGCTGCATACGAGTATGTTACAATATTACCTCTGGAACAGATGGCGATAGCATTCCAAGTCTTTTCATATGTTCTCAGGTTGTTACTAGGCTAAAAGCCACTAAGGGCCATTGCAAGCATAGCCATACATCCCAAACCCATTTGGATCCCAAGTGTTATGAGCATATATATGGGAAAGGGGGGTGTCAATAGGGAGATAATTAAGGTATATGTAGGAGGGGATTTAGGTACTACCCTTCTTATTGATGGCCTCTGACCCATTCCCATTTTATACTGTATATAAAAAAGAAGCTATCATGGTGGAAGAATCAAGTATATCTCAACCTTGGGATCCTTTCTTACCAGCTGAGGGGAACTAGACCTTCACCACAGACTCCTTAGACACTGAATTGAGAGCTCATGTGGGAGATTTGTAGGTCCAAGGGGTGTGGGATAATGACATGCTAAAGTAGTATCTATATGTAAAGGAAAGGAAATTATGCAGTTGCTTTTGCTGTGAAAGTGTTAAAACAGATTTGAATTGGGAGACCCTGTATTTCCTTATAAACAATACCATATGATTTGGTACATCAGACAGGGTACCCATTCTTGCATCCTATGTAGGTTGGCTGTGCAGGCTAGGGAGATTACTCAGAGTTATGTTTCACCCACCCATCTTTTTATTTATTTTACAGTTTGTTTACTAGGATAGTCCATTGGGCCAAGAAGAGCATGTTTTCAATGGAGTCCCGGAGAGAAAAGCTCCTTGAACAGCAATGTAATATGAAGACAATGCATTTACATTTATGTAATACTATTGAAGAATGATGGTATTACACAACATGACAAAGAATCCACGATTGCAGTGAAAATTCAGTTAATAAATTACACACAAACACACAAATAGGTCAATTAAAATAAGAAAAAGCCATTGGTGCATATTCGTGTTAAATTTGTTAGAATGTGAAATAACACAGAGTATGCATTATAGTTTTATAAGAAATCTTAGCAGAGTTAAAGTACGATGAGGGATAAGAGGTGTTAATTGTTGAATATAAGAAGGGTGGGGCAGTAAGACAAAGGAGAAAAAAAAAAGAGTAGGAGTAAATGACAGAAATTAAGATGGTGGTAGTCAGAGAAGCTCAGTATGATGAAGAGAGAAGTAAAGGAATGTGAGAAGTGGGGAAAAAGAGGCGAGTCATGTGGAATGAGAGCAGGAACATTCCCAGAGAGTTTTGAGATGGGAATGAAGCAAGGTCTTAAAGGTAGAGTGGTTGTCTGTAGTATGAATAAGAGGTGGGAGGGAGTTCCATAGGTGAGCTAGTACCTTGTATTCCATCTCAGGAAAATATAGTAGACAGGTTGAGCTGGTCACAGTCAGATCCTCACAGATGGATGTTGAACAGGGACATTTTCACAGATTTATACTAATGTGCTTATCAGATGGATCAGTTGCAGCCCTAACCAGTGCTATTCTGAGTACTTGCACCCCTTTCATAAGGTTTTGTGGAACCAGACCATGGGTGAATTTCCTGTTTACCCATCTGTTTATCAAGGTTGTGTTTGAAGAGAGCTGGGTGCTACTTTATTTTGACATTGAGGGCCATTCTGTTCCAAAGAAGAGAAATTCTTTAGGGTAAGGTGTCTCATGCCGTCAGGTTCTGTTTATAATGTATAGAAAGTTCAGGTCTCGTGAGCGTGTTTGCAGTATTATAGATTTTTTGAACATGTAAAAGGTCATGTATTATATGGTTGTTTGAAACAGTGTCGGCTAGGGAGAGATCACCCCGTAGAAGTTTGCTAAGGCAGAAAAAAAGAGAGAGAGCACTTTGTCATCCTGCATGAGACCAAGGACTCAGTGTTAAGGTCTTTCCAGTTGGGACATGTGTTTAGTCTTGTGCCAAAAGGAACATTATATTCAGTTATGGGTCTAATCAAGGAGGAGCAGAGAGGGAAAATAGCATGTTTAGATGTAGATGACCATCGATACATGCATGATGGTCAAGGGAAAGTTCATTATCCATGAAGATGCCAATGTCACTGACAACTGTGTCAGTTTTGAGAGGAGTATCGTCTGTATGGTATATGTAGGGGTGTCCATTTTTACCAAGTGAAATAGTACTATACTTTTTGGCTTTTAGCTCTGACTGTGATCCTAATGGCATTTTGGGAGTCTCCTGAAGAACTGGTGATAGCTGCAAACTTTTGACATTAGCTTTGATTTCACAGAAGAAAATACAAAGGTATAGTAGTCTTGGCAAGCCCACAAGTAACTGACGTTTTTGAGCCCTTTTTTATTTGAGGTCCTGTCCATAAGCCAGTTTGTTATCCAGTGGGTTACATAAGAGTTTACATTCACTTTGATTAGTTTGTGTATAATGTCCAAGTGTGGAGTGATGTCTAAGGCTTTGGCCAGATCTATGTACATTGTGTGGTGCCGATCTCTTTAACCTCATCCACTGCCTCTAACTTTTTTTAAAGAACTCCACTAGGTTTAACGGGGGGATTTACCCTTCACAAGTCCAGAGTGTTTTGTATCAAGGGACTGCAGTCTCTTAATATCATTATGCATTACATTACCTTACAGGTAAGGCTGGAAAGGATTACTTGTCTGTAGCTGCCAGGATCAGTAATATGGCCATACTTGTTGAGAGGGAGAAGTGACCACTGCTGTTGCCCAAGCCTCGGACATGAAATCAGGTTGAGATGCTAAAGATAAATAGTTGTAGCAGTGAATCAGTGAGACAGTGCTTCATACTGACATGGAAGTACCGTGGTACATTGTCAAGACCAATGAAACCAGTGTTGTTCATCCCACTGAGGATCTTTATGACTTTTTCAGATGTGATCATTGGGAGAGGAGTGGGTGTTGTGTCATGTAGGGAGATGCAAAGTGGGGATGGGGCAGAGATGTTTGAACTAAATTTGTCTGCTAATATGTTTGCTATATCCCCTGGGGGAGAAGTGTGTTTTTTTATTGTTGTAGCCGAAGAAGGATTTTTGTTTTGATAGAGGTGGCAGTTTTAAGGTACTGCTTTGTAGCTTTGACTTTTATTTGTTTAACTTTCTAAGGGCAGTTTTTGAGTCAGGGTGTTTAATTTTAAGAGAGACTAGTTGTTCGCTTTTAGCATATAGATTGTTTATTCTGGGGTTCTATCATAGGGGTTTTTTATAAACACGACACTGTATTTTTGTTGAATTGGAACAGATTTGTCTCAATGCAGGCACTGATATAAGAATAGAAAGTTCCAGCATTTGAATAGAAACTACTAGCTTTTGCAGCATTGTTGGCTTACAGTGTCTACATTTGGAGGGGATCTCTTAAACCACTTCACATTATCAGCTAGTTATAGCAGGTTTGTTTCCCTGAAGACAGAGGAGTTTGTATGCAGTCTGAGGTGGAGCCTAACACTAAATGCCAGTGAATGCTGACCAGATCTAACCAGTGACTGTGCTGCTATCAAAAAAGAACATAATGCTCCTTATATTAGCGATGATGAAGTCCATTATATTTGAGCCCCAGCAGGAAAGTGCAATGTCAGATCAAACGAGTTTCAATGATGAACTCTAGGAAGAGCTTAGTATATTTATTTGCAGTAATGTTGACAATATTAGGTTCAGTGATGACTCACTCAAGTGTTTTTTTTTTTAGTTATGTCTCATGGACTGTGGGTGAAATAGAAGGGGTACTGTATTTGGCTAAGATAGGTAATGTATCCTGTGTTTGGTTACAAGATTGTGGAGGTGCTCTAGGTTATTGCCTTTATATGCAAGTCTAGTCGTGATGGTCTTTCGGATAAAAATTGATAAAGTCACCACCAATGGTAGCAAATAGTAAATCTTGGTAGGGAGGGATTTTTTTTTACAGTGGAATCATGGTACTGTGATGATGCAGATGTCAGTGTTTTCCACGGTTAGTAGGACTCCTAAGGAGGGCAGGTTATTGTTGGGACTTCTAGCATTACCTTTATTTTGCCCTGGTTTGGTTTGGCAGGGTGAATATTGTTTTGACCAGTATCTGAAAGCCCTCTAGTGAAAGATGCAGGCCATCCTGAGCAAAACATCTATGAGCATCAACCATATCCCACCAGGCAATCACACATATTAGTCACCTTTGGAATGACATCAGTAACTACTCCAGTTGTTAAAGTCAAGTTACTTTTTTTATTTATAACATTGCATCATTCCTGGCAAAGGTAAGCTGCTGCTCAGGACCAGTTTTATACTAGCCTTGGATGCATATTCAAAGAGCTTCATTATGTTTCTTCCAGGGATGTGTATTCAAGTCTTTTACACCCGCATAAACATTGACCAAGTAGTATGCTTGCTTGTGGTATAGGGACTTAAGCACCCTAGTAACCTGGCAGCTGACCATCACCTTTTCCTTGCTCAGTCTTGTGAGTGGTGCATCTCTGCACTCTGTATGGAGTCAGTGTGACCAGAGCATGTCTGTCTGCATTGGCTGGCCCAAATAACCTTAATAGTTCAGGTATGCCTTCTTTGCATTGAGTGTGTTTGATGGCATTAGTTTTGCAGCTGGTCAAATGTCTTCATTCTGTTGAGGATTTTGTGTGCCAGGTTTATACCTTGTAAGCCACTGAGGCTTAAGAACTGATTTCTTAAGTACTCACTGTAGAAAGGTTTGTCATTTGTTGCATTGCATGGTGGTGAGAGGTGGGTACGGGTACTAACAGTCTGTTAAAGGGAGTCTGCATGGAATGACTGAAAGTTGTTTCCAATTTTGGTAGGTGTTTATACCTCTTAAATGTAGGTTCTGTGTAAGAAAAGTGTAGGTGGTTGTGAGTAAGCATGAGGCAGTCTGTGGTCTGTCTCATGGTATCTAGTTCTTATAAAATACTAAGCAGGAACTGAAAACTGCCACCTCTGTCAAAAAAAAAAAACAGCAAATCCTTCAACTATATCCGAACCTTGGATGCAGTATGTACCACTTCACCATGCTATCACACAATAATAATAATAATAATAATAATAAAAGCAAGGCAAGGCATATTCCTTTTTTGCTTCTCCAGAAAACAGGTGAGTCAGGAAGTTGTACTATAGGACAATCCTGAAAGGTGGAAGCTTGTTCCATAAATTGGGCATGTCATTTTGTCTGTGTTTCCCTCTAATAGCTTTGATATATTTAGTATTGTAAAAGATCAGGGAACATTGTCCAAAATACTACTGATAGAATCTTTTTGGCCTAGGCAGTACTGGGTCTCCCTCCTCTAGCAAGATCAGAATGTCTCTGTGAGTGGACCTCATGACTCAGAAAAAGAGTCCTTACTGTACTCCAGCCTGAGCACTAAAAGGCCAACAGCTTAGATGATGTAGCACTCATCCATTCCAGGCATGATTTCAAAGGACATGCTAAATATTATGAATGTGGCTATGAAAACCACATACAAGGAAATCATATCTAACATTGTGGAAGAGATTCTTCCTCTGATGCCTTTCTGGAAACAATTAACCAAATTCAGCCCAAGTGTCTCTAGTTCTCAACTGTCAGACCTTTACAAAACAGGACTTTCTTATGCCACTTTTAATGTACATGTTTCAACCTTGTCATGTATTCCTAAATATTTGAAGGCCACTGAATCTTAAGAGCATTCACACTTTGCCAGTGCTGTCCAACTGACCACACTTCCTTTCTACAGGAGACCCATACCAGTCAGTCCTGGAGTAAATTTGTGGATACCATCCAGTCATCTGTGTTATGTATAAAGGAAGATAATAAGTTGTGTTCCTTAACGTGCAGAGGAGGTGGTTCTAGTATTAGTGGAAATCGTGGAATTATGGAGCTATAGGATTTCCAGGACAGTCAGATCTCTATTGGCTTGTTAGCAAGACATAGATCTTCCCTCAAATGTCTATAAGACCATGTATAAGGGGATAGAGCTCCCAGCCTTTCATAGTAGCTCAGAGGTTTAGGTCTGTGATCTTTTTGGTTTGGAACATTTGGGGTTTTTCTAATTGTTATGTTTAGTGAGATGCATCACAAATAGGGAGTTATACTCAGTAAATGGCCTGATCAGTGTGCTGAGTATAAGGGAGTTATTACCTCTTTAGATATTGATGCATTTCCTTTTGCAGTTAATAAAAATTAATAAAAGGATTTCCTGACCATTGTCACATGATGGTCAAAAGAGAGGGACTGGGTTTTCAACCAAAATATGTAGGTCCCTGACTACATTTTCATATTTAGTGGTGTGTTTCTGTACAGTATGGTGAGGGGAGTGGTAGTCTACCAGAATGATACACTGTTTGAGCCCATTTGTTGTACACCAAGAGTTTACTAGTGAGAATTAATTCTGAAGGGTCCAGATGTCATAGGGAGACTTGAAAACAACCCTTAGTTTGCAATTATGTGTAAATTTTGTTAGCCAGAAGTCTTGGCTCCCTGCTTAGAGAAAAAGGAGCTGTCCCAGTACCAACCTGCCACTGGTCACTTTAATACTTTCTGATAAGGTGTCTGCAGATTGCACTGTATAAGTTCTGTCTTTCAGCCAGTTTGCCAGCCATCTTACCAGGATCAATTTTTAAAGCATTTAGCTTTTGTATGATGCCAAAGTGAAAAATGGTGTCAAAGGCCTTGACTAGGTCAGGATACATTATGTGCACGATATGATTGTCATCTACAGCCAGTGTAACCCTTTTGAAGAAGAATGCCAGATTAAATAGACGTGGTCTACTCTTCAGAAAACCAAACTGCTAGGGAGTTAAGTTTAATAATATTATTGATATTATAGTTAATGCAGTTTATGTTAACAGGTGATTTGTGTCTGGCATGGAAAGCATCCTCTGACCTAGTACGGATGGATTAGTGCACGTCAGGAAAACACATGGCATTAGAAATACTCTAAACCTCTTCTGCAGCTTGTGTCCCCTCAAATTATCTATGGTATGATCCCAGTTGTTATCAGTAGGGGTAATATATAATTACCAACCATGGGATGGTTGAGGCCAGTGTAGCACCAAATGGGCATAGGTTAATTCAAACACTAGAAGAGTAATTGGTTAGGCTTAAAATTGCATGCAATGGCAGCTAGATTGTGACTTGCCTATGAGGTAAGTTATAACGCATTATATTACATGACTTTATACATGAGACTTGTAAGTCTGACACAGGTCTGTGATTACCTGGGTCAGTTGCAAGTCCACACTTATGGAGAGGCATTATCACTACACTGCATCACTCTTCATGGACAAAAGCATTAGCTAAACATAGGTTTAACAATTTAAGGAGTGTGTCTGTAAAGAGCATATTTAACAATATTAATTAAGCAGCCAGGTGTATTGTCAGATCCCATGGAAAAAGTGATGTCCTTCCACATCACTGTTCCAGTATTCCTTACTAGAGGGATCCCCTGCAAAAGGGTAGACCAACATCCAGCCACTATACCAAAGCCTTAGGTTTTCAAGGTGGTTGTATGTCACACACATGCTTCCTGCTCATGGTGTGGGGCATAAAGCTGACATATGGACGTACCTACCTGAGGACTTCTTTGCCTTCAGTCCAGAAGCCATCTTCAATCATTGGTCTGAACATTCCTTTATTTGTGCTAGTTACCAAGCCGTTTTCAAATAAATGCCCCATTGGGTTTTCTTCTTGTCTTGTTTTTTCTTTTGTTTGCGAGTTTACATGTATCTGACTTCTCGAACGTCCTCAGAGGCTCTGCAGACGTCCATGGTGGATGTTGAGGGGGAACCTCAGCTGATCATATCTGTCACTCTTTCGTCTCTGTTACAAATAATAAGACTTGAGGATTTGTTCAGATGCTTTAATATATATAAACACATCAGGATAGATAGCTGCTTCTTTAAATATGAAAAACTAACTAACAAATTAGAGCGTACATACATACATACATACATGTTCACATCTCAACAATGGACTACAAACTGGCAGTCAGGCTTGCACATGCTCAGTATTTATACTCTAGTGCAAGCCCTTGGATAGCTTCTTGAAGGTATACACACATGCATATTAATCTACATCCTCCCTCTTAAATAGATTGCTCTTCATGCAAAAGAGTATCAGAGACAAGCATACATTGCTATGTACATTAGAAACAAAATACAATGTTCATGTCCACCTTGCTTGGTATCTGCTACAGGGTTTACAGATTTGACCATATCTTGTAACATAACAGTTGGGACTAGATTTAGCAACAGGGACAGTCTGCGGTGCACAACTCATATCAGGAACTTCTGGATTCATCAGAGGAACAGGAATGTCCTATGGAACTGGAACACCAGACAACTTACTCTAACATAGAGTCTTTCTCACAGGCTATTTTCTGTGGTATAGGCACAGGCACCAGTCTCAAATGTTTCCGATTCCACCTAAAAGTTGCTCTTTCTGATTCTACAATGTACGATCTCTGCTCTGGACCAATATTCTTCACAACACCAATCCGATCATAACCTTTGGACGTCTGCATCCTTACCATTTCTCCCTCTCATAATGGATTGAGTGGTCTGCTGATCATGTCATAGTAGGACTTCTGAGTTAGGTGCTTCCTCAACAGATTGTTTCTCACTGATCTGTTGTTACTGACACATGTAACCAACAATTGGGCTACTTATTGATAATGTGGTTGTGGTTTGTCTCGACAGACGTCTCTGAGCAGGTGAACCAAGATGTTTGTCAAGAGGAATATTTCTGAGATTTAAGAGATTCAAAAAAAAACAGTATTATCTCGTTTTGACTTCTCTAGTAACTGCTTTGCACTGTGCATTATGCCAAACCATTTGACTGCGGGTACTCTGGACTACTTGTGACATGAGTAAAGTCCCATTCTTCTGCAAATTTTTTGAACTGTTGGCTTGTAAAGTGCATGCCATTGTCAGAAGTAACTTTGTGTGGACTTCCATATACAGCAAAATGACGCTTCATCTTAGTAATGACAGCACTAGATGCTAGGTTAGGAAGTAAGTCAATCTCAAACCAATTGGATTAAGAGTTTGCTAACACCAAATAATGTTGACCATTCCACTTGAAGATATCAGTGGCTATTGTCTACCAAGGTAGTTCTGGAATCTGGTTAAGCTGAAGTGGTTCTTTCTGTTGCTGAGGCTTATTACTATTACATACTGAACAGGAAGAAAGTGCTGTCTCAATATCTTCTGACATAGAAGGCCAAACTACTCTTTTTCTCGCCCTTCTTTTGGTAGATTTGGTTCCTGGGTGACCACGATGCAAGATAGTAATGTACTCGGGTTGCAAGGATTTTGGAACAATGACTTGTGGACCTTTCATAATGATACCTTTGTCAGACAAAATATCATGTCTGTGTGGGAAATAAGGTTGTACTTCTTGAGGTAAACTAGATTGCTTTGACGGCCATCCTTGATTGATAAATTGGTTGAGCCTCTGTAAAACTGGATCTGTGGCTGTGTGATCTCTCAGCTCATCAAGACACGTAGAAGAAAAATTTCTCACTTCCATGACTTCAAAATCATCAAGCAATTAAGAACCTTGATTGTCATTCTAGTAATCCAAAAAGTGGCAGAAACAGTTCCCCAGACTCGAGGCAGAGAAGACCAATACTTCCTTTAAGTCACACAAGTTTATTTTCGATTAAAAAACGCCAGCACACGGAGCTCAAGATATCTGGTTAAGCGCTTTCATCTGGTATATCCAGATTTCATCAGAACCATTTGTCTCCTCATACACTTTACTTTTAAATCATTTTTGGCGCCAAAAGAATTTTCAATAATTAAATAATTACACAATTTAAAGCATTTAAAACATTTTAAAACTTTTTGAAACATTTTTAGCTTGTTGTTCTGCTATTCAGGTTATTATACAAGTACCAAACTGGTTTCACAAATGCTCATGTTCCCAAAAAATAGTTTGTGTATATGTACCATATTGTATAAAATATAAACCCACATATAAATGTGCTATTCAACATAATGGTAAAAACCTAAAACATCCATATATTCCAAAAACTGATACCTAATCCAGTTGATGTCTAACCACTTAACCTATTAAAATCACACTAAATATTAAATATTTATACTCTTCACTAAAAAAGGACTGTACAAGAATACAGCATACGAACTACAGAATAGATACTTATACTAAAACAAAAATGTAACCGTAGCTTAACAAATAGCTAAGCTAAAACTTCAAACTAATTCAAAACAAAAAAGATATCCAACTAATTCAGAGCAAGAAAAGGTTTTAAACTGATGTGGTCATTAATACCTGGGGGTGTAGTTGCGTCCAAACATATTTGCCACTTGCTTTCGACCCATGCCAAATACGTTTTCCAATTACCACCTCTGTCACCCACCTCTACCTGATCTATAATAGCAAAGTTGAAAGTGTGGTAATTTCCTTTTTCTATAATATGCCTACTCAACGCATTCTTGGGGTCACCTTTCTTGATTCTGTATAGGTGCTCATATATACGAGTCTTAAATTTCCTCTCAGTTTTTCCTATATAGTAGGCAGAGCACCTAGAGCAGGTAGCTATGTAAACAATGCGTTGGGTGTTGCAATTCCCACTTTTACCAAATACTATAGATCTAGTAATATTGTCTAACTTAATTCTAGTATTGATATTGATATTTTTGCATTGATTACAAGTGCCACATCGAGTTGTACCCTTCTTACTCTTAACTTCTTGACCCTTTTTACCATATTCAAGCATCCTTTTCAAATTGCTTCCAGTTTTGAATACAGTGATTGGGTTTGTTCCTACTATATGACCAATTGATACTGAAGTAGAGATCAACTCCCAATGTTTTTTCAATATTTCTGTCACTGTATTCGTATAAGGATTGAACCTTATGACACATACTTTCTTATCGTGTTCGATGTTATTAGTGTTTGGAGTAATCCCAGTACTTTTCCCCAATAAAGGAACATATTTGTGTCCCCATTGGGTCTTGACATATGATATTATATTTTCCAACATAGCTTTAGGATACCCTCGGTCATAAAATAGTTTAAACACAACATCCAACTCACTTATCATACTCTCCCTTGAAGATGACATTCTAGCTACTCGTATGCTTTGGCCCTTGACCACATTATGGAAAATATGTAAAGGGTGACAACTACTGTAGTATATATAATCATTGGAGAACGTGGGCTTTCTATAAATCTTTGAAGCAAAGCCCGTGCCTGTATTACTAATCCAGGTATCCAAATAAGCTATACCTTGTTTGTCATGTTGGAAAGTAAATCTCAAAAAATCAGTAGTTTTATTGAGATATTCAATAAAAACTGGTATCTTGTCTACTGGACCTTTCCATATAATAAACATATCGTCCAAAACCTTGTATACAACCCAATGTATTGATAAAATTCACTAGAAAATATGTACTTATTCTCCCACTCGAGCATAACCATATTTGCAAATATGGGGGCACAGGAAGCCCCCATAGCTACTCCTCGAGTTTGTCTGAAATATTCTCCTGAATGGTAAATATAATTATGGTAAAGAACAAGACCCATCATGTCCATAATCAAATTAATTCTATCCCAACTAAAACCTGCGTATTTAGTCATGCTGTTATAAAAATACTCCAATCCAGTGGTCGCTGGTATACTAGAAAATAAATCTTGTACTTCCACGGTAAGGAAGATTAGATTTTCGTCCCATATTTCCATGGTTAACTTACTCAAAAAATCCCATGAATCTTTTACTATATGGCCTACTTTTGTGTATATTTGTTTCATCCAATGATCAATTGTAACCCCTAACTTAAAAGTTTTTGATTTAGATCCAGATATTATTGGTCTGAAAGGGGGGTTCTCTAAATTTTTATGGATCTTAGGAATCCCTATAATATGAGACAATATAGGATATTCAGTTCTTAGGTATTCGTATAGTTCACTAGTAATTCTATTGTCTAATAAATATTCTTCAAGTGCTAAATCTATATGTCTATACCCAATATTTATTTGATTTAGGGAAACCTGTTCGTAGTTACCTGATTCATATAGAATTTTATGTATTTCACTTAGGTATAGTTGGCTGTCAAAAATCACTATACCTCCGCCCTTATTGGGCTTCATTATTCTAATCTCATCATCAGTGGCGGCTCGTGGCATCGGACTGTGGGACTGCAGCCCCCCCCAGCTGTGTAAGAAAAAGAAAAGCACAACAGACTTGCATAAAAAAAAATTTTAATTAAAAAGTTGCTGACTTGCATAAAAAAATGAGTCTGACTGACTCGCAAAGTCCCAGAACTCAAACTGCGCATGCTAGTTGCTCGGTGAGTTCCGTTCCCCCCCCCTTTAAATTTTGTCCTTGGACTGTCTCAGATTGCTGTAAAGGAAGTCCGGACTATGGGGAGTTCTGCATCAGTGTGTGATGCCCAGAACTCTGTGTGGTAACCGCACAGTAACATGGAAGGGGGGAGGACTGCTACGTTAGCAGTCACGCACGTGACGTGAATGACAGGGTGACTACTGATTGGTTCTTGCTCTCTTTCTGAAAAAGAGAGTGAGAAACAATCAGTATTAACAGACAGTGCAGGACAGGATAAGTACCTTATCGCGCTAACTTGCAAGTGTTTAAAATAATTACAGTGGTTACTGCTTGGCTTGGGTTGCTTCTGAAATCTGGAGTCTTGTCTTGTATTCGAATCGTGAGTGGTGATTGGAAATGGACAGTCTTAAAGTTAAAAGGTCTTCATTTTATTTTTTGAGGTAAGTAAGGCAGACAAGCCTTTGGGATGGGGGTGCCCTTCTCTTTACTTTAACAATGCTGCAACTTTGTCTCTTTTTTGCTGATGCTGCTGGTAGCAGAACAGAAGTCTTAGTCTATATGCTTTAATTTTATTTAATTTTGTTAAGGTACCTTGACAAGCACGGCATCAGAGGTTTTATTTTATTTATTTTGTGGTTTGGTGAGCAACTGGGCATGACTGTTATATTTGTTACTGTTTCTTTTTCCAAACCAGTGGTATGACATAATTTTCTAAACTATGGTGTGTGTCTGTGTGTCTGTGTGTCTGTGTGTCTGTGTGTCTGTGTGTCTGTGTGTCTGTGTGTCTGTGTGTCTGTGTGTGTGTGTGTCTGTGTGTGTGTGTGTGTGTGTGTGTGTGTGTGTGTGTGTGTGTGTGTGTGTGTGTCCTGGTAATGGAGATCCTGGAGGCACCTGTTATATGAGCAAGAAGGATTCTTGTAAAAGACTTGCATTTCATCAAAGGAAGTCTTGGTAGTAAAAGGGTCTACATATATAAAATATTGTTTATATGCAGTAGCTAGCATTCCCCTGGACTTTTAGTTGTTGCTTTGCATTTAAGGAAGAGGTTATATTGCTTAAATTTTTTTGTGTAGGGCTTAGTTAAGGGTACTATTTGGAAAAACTGCCAGTTATAATAAAAGATCTATGAAACTGTGCTGATTGGTGGTCCGACCACTATACATGGGCTGAACTGTTTCCTTTGCTGTAAATTTCTGTGTTTTGTTCCCAATTATACATTTGGTTACTTTTCTGACAAATATAGCCTGTATTTATGTTTTTATTAGTAAAACTCTACTGTTTCTGAAGAGATTGGGTCTGTTAACTTTTTAAAAATTTCAGTCGATGCATTTAATTGAATCAGAAATGATCAAATACAACTGACTGAAAACTCAATTGATTGAATCACAATTGGTAGAAAAGTGTACAGAAGTCTATAGAATGTATGAGATGTTTCTGACCAAGGCTAAAGGCATTATTAGGAAATGTCTAGAAGGGTGTGTCTGGACTGGCAATGGCTACCCTCATGTTGTAGCCTCACATCTGTAGATGTTTCTTTTATGCACAAAAACTAATTAATTGTGACTGGGTTTTTTTCTGTTTAACACAATTTCATGAGTGTGCAGTTAGTGTATATAAGTAAGGGGGGGTACATGGGGCTTTGCCCCCTTGCAAAATCATTTCTGTGTATTTGATGAGTAGGAAGTTTTCCATCAATTGTGTAAAGTAAAATCATTTCTGTGATTCAGTCCAATGACGTGTGCGTAGCTAGAGAGAACTCAGGATATCTGCTGGTGGGCTTGAACCCTGTACCTTGGGTGCAGGTAACAAGAGCCTGAATTCCCTACCAACCACCATTTGTGAAATGTTTGCAGATTTTTGCCTCATATTTTCTTCTGTTCCTCGTAAAATCTGTGGTTTCTGAGTTTTTAATTCTTTAAATAGTTGATGGTGCAGTAGTAGAATTGTTGCCTTACAGCTAGAGGTTCTCTGGTTTGATTCTTGGCTGGGGTGCCTTCTGTGTGGAGTCTGCATGTCCCCCCTGTGTTTGTGTGGGTTTGCTTTGGTGTCCTCCCATGTTACAAAGACATGTGTGCAGGATTTCTCCCTGGGCCTCTGCTGAAAATTGGCTTTTGTTCCAAGTCAGACTTTTCTGGTTAACGAATGTTAAATAAATAAAATTGACAGGCATTTGAATTTCAGACTTCATATTCTTCAGAAAGTACATAGCAACACAAAACCTTTTATTCTGGCAATTTTCTAAGTTTTTAAGATGAATATTTGAAATTTCTCCCTATTTTTGGGACTGTATTCCCCCATTATTGGCTTCATCCAGTTTTTTTGTGCTGAGGTTGAGAGCTATGGTGAGAACTGAATTCACTGAATATGTTTGAGGGCTGTATTCCCCCATTACTGGCTTTGCCCAGGTGTTTTGTGCTAAGAGGTTGACAGCTATGGTAAGAACTGAATTCGTAAATGGTAGCCATTTAAGTTTCAGTCTTCCTCTCTCTCACAAAACAGCTGATTTGGCATAGTGGTATGTTGCTCTGACTGTTTTGCACAGGGTCCTGGGTTCAAGACTTGGCAGTGAAATGCATGGTGGTAACACAGCATTTTATTCTAGCAGCTTTCTAAGATTATACAAGCAATGTTTAAAATGTGTGCCTGATTTTTGGGCTTTTTCCCCTCCCCAATACATTTAGGCTTTTTCCAGATTTCTTGTGCTGCAAAGTTGAGAGAGACAGCTGAGTGTCAAGTAGATTTTTTTAAGGAGCTGAGAGCTGCAGGGGAAGAGAAGTTTAGCACTGCTTATGCTGAGACTGCTTGCATTGTTAATAGCACAACAGGTAGTGTACTTGCTTTCGATGCAGAAGGCTGTGGGTTCTACTCCCACAGTATGTAGATGCTTTGCTGATATTGTACTGTGTTGTAAATGGGGTGGATGCTGCTGTTTTGAGAATGTCCTCTTTGGCAAAGATACCTAGTAACTATGAACCCGTCCGTTATTGGCCATCCATTCCCTATTGCGATATTACTAGCTTGTCATTTTTTTAATGTAATATAGGCAATTTATTCCTCAAGGGCAACAGGCACTTTATTTGTAGATAAAACAATGAATATAAAGTTGTTTGCTAGCAGCAACCTATTAATTAGTTACAGATCTTTTTAATGTGGAATTATTTAGATGTCTTTTACTTCTGCAGAGATTGTGCATATTTACTGGTACTGGTGGATTATATAAGTTTGAGTAGACTTTATGATGGAAATGTTCTCAGTTGGGCATTTTTGCTATTATTGGTGCATGCATTTTGTTTCATTGTTTACTGGAAAAATGTTCAAAACAATAAATTTAAAATGCCCTCTAACAACTGTACTGTATTATACAAGGAATATAATTTAATGCAATCAGGAAGGTGCATCACACAACACATGTATGTTTTGTGTGCAAGGGGCCTATCATTTGAAAATAGCCCAAAGTTAATCTTTATCTGCCGCTAGCCAAATGTATTTTCTTTGAATGTGGGTTTCAATGCTGTTTCAAGGGCAGAGAAGTTTTAATGCTAAGTCTGTTTTCGTTGTGAGACACTATTGCTTTGTTTAGCAGATGTCTTAGAGTTTGTGCTGTAAAATGCAAAATAAAACTTTCAAATGAAGTCCAAATCATCGTAGAAGTAAAGCAGTATACACATTAGTGTTTATGGTAAATGGGGGTGAAATAGCCAAGTAATGGTTCATTGGAATGGCTGCAGGGGGGAGGCTCCATTCGACCTTGATTTTATGAGGGTGAAGGGTGGCAAACTCAAAGACAGCCTGGCTGAACTATACCTCTCAACTGTCCAGATTTTCAAAGAATGAGTAGATTTTTGCTTCTTATTTTTGGTTTGTTCCTCATATAATTTGTGTTTTTTCTGGCAAATCATTTAGGAATTAAGTCACTAAATAATGACAGGCACTGAGCTTCAGACTTCATAACCTTCAGAAAAATGCATGCTAAAGCAAGACCTGTTGTTCTATCAACTGTCTAAGTTTATACAATAGCAATTTTTAGTCCTGTTTGTATGTTCCCCCAATATATTTGTCCTTGACCAGATTTCCTGCATTAACAGGTTGAGAGGTACATGCAAATACATTGCTTTATAGAATTAGGCATATCCAAACCTCTCAACTGTCCCCGAGTTGGGCTCAAAATGTTGCTATTCCCCTAATAATCCCTCTGCAAAATGGCAATTTTGGAAGAAAACGTGGAGGGTTTACAATTAATAAATAACTAATAATCCAGAGTTATAGATTGCTTTTATTTCAGAAATGCATGTAGATTTTTATTTTGTCAGCTGCTCAAGTTAGCAGTACTAATATTAAAAAAGTGTCCCTTCTTTGACAGTTTCCCAGCTGCATTGTGTAGCTATTTTATATTTTTGCATCACATTTTTGGTCCATTTTTCATAAAATTGTGTTTTTTTGGCAAATTAGTGGCAAATCATTAAACACTGAAGTTAGAAAATAATGACAGACATTTGAGTTTCAGATTTCATACCCTTCAGAAAATTCATACTCATGCAAGACCTGTTATTCTATTATCTTTTTTTTAATTTATAAGAGCAATATTTAAAATTTGTCCTTATTTTTGGGCCTTTGTTCCACTTCTATGTATGGGTTTGTCCAGATTTCTTGCTCTGAGGTTGAGAGGTATGACAAATGTGTCAGGGCGATCACAGTCAGCCAGAGACATTTCAAATTGTGACATTCTTGTTGCACCCCACTCCCCCATGTAGTGACTCTGGATGTGACCAAGCAAGGCATGGAGCAATTATGCACTGTAAATGTGCAGAGTATCCCCCCATCCAAGGTAGACACAAGTACTACAGTGGCTTTCCATCTGTCCTTGATTTTGCAGAATGTTCTGGTTTTTGTCATATATTTATACTGTTGATTTATGCTTATTATTCAGAAAGTGCCTGTTGCTCTGTGTTTAAGTAGCAATGCTTTGATGACTATCAAGTAAGCTTGTCTGAGATTGTAAGATGCAAGTAAGCTTTAATAAGCATACTGTTAAAGAACTGCCAACACTGAAAACATTTCTGTTGTTGCCATGCAGAGAGTACTTGCATAACTAGATAACATATACACCTTGGGTATTGAAATGCATATGACAGTATTTGTAATAAAGGACAAGATTACATTATTTTAAGAAGCTCAGTACATTTGTTGGAGACTTGCAGTCATCTTTGCATGCTTTACCTGTAAACTAAACAGAATGCCAATCTATCATGTGTGGTCCATAACTTGTGCAGTAATCCTTTAAGCAATGCATCTTGAGCTTGTTTCTTGTTTGCTTTTCATTTTTTACTTTGATCATATTTTCCCCATGAAACAAGTAGATAGTTGTCAGGCAGCAGGTCTTTTTTTGGATAAGAAACATTTTTACAAGTGGGGGTATCACAGAGATTGCTACTTAATAAAGCTGAATATAAATTATAATTAGAACTGCAGTGCAATGAGAAGTGGTTTGAGTTGAGTGCTGCTTGTTTTTCTTATACTTGATCATTCCAGTAATGTATTTAAAAAGTAATTTATTTTTTCATGCCTCACAACCTTTTTATTTCCATCTAGATATTAAGTAAGCTGTCATGCAGCCAGTGCAATGACATTTTATTCTTCTACACTTCATTTTGTCTTGATTGGACTCTCATAATGATGGTTTGGCAAGGCAGCGTATTTAATTAAAGTTACAGTTTTTGTGGTTTTGAGCATAGCTCCTCCCCTTTCTAGTTGGCCAGACCCCTTTCCATTGACCCCCACCCATTCAGCTATCTCTTGCAGCCCCCCTTTGATTTGAAGTCACCAGCCACCACTGCTCATCATTCAATATGAGTTCTTCCATACATTTTCTTTCTCCCATGTTTAAGTTGTCTTTAATAGTGGTAGTACTAACAATATTGCTCTTTATATCTCTATACAATATGTATAAATCCTTACATACCATTTTCTCATATAAAGCAACTTGGGCATTCATAACAGGGATATATGTACTTTTCTTAACCAGTTTGGACCTGTTAGAGTTAATATTACACTTTTTGGTGTCGTCATTGAACTGTATAGCTAAGTTAAGTCTTCTACAAAAAAGTTTAATTTCTTTAATCACATCAAACAGATTAAAGTATACTGTAGGGATGAATTTCATTCCTTTACTAAATAATGTTATAATTTCGTCCGTAACTAGAATGTCAGTGTAATTGTATACTTTAAAGCCCTCAAAACTATATATCCTGGGATAATTCACAAACCTCTCCACAGAAGTGGGTGTACAAATGGTGTTTTCCCCTACTTGGTCACTATGAGGTGTAATTCCATAGTCAGTTGTGCGTATAGATGTAGATGTAGGTGTATGGGTAAATAAGTATTCACAGGGTGTTGCCTCAAGTGAACTAGGATTTTTACTTTTTAATATCTCCTTTGTAGTCTCTTGGGGGCCGGGTAGTATCTCCCCCCTTGAAAATTTTTTAATCAAAAATAAACTTGTGTGACTTAAAGGAAGTATTGGTCTTCTCTGCCTCGAGTCTGGGGAACTATTTCTGCCACTTTTTGGATTACTAGTTGATTGTCATTCTGTTCAGTGGTATTTCTGGGTGATCTAGATAACGTGTCAGCAAGCTAAATAAGTTTGCCTTTCTTGTAGACAAGACTGAAATTGTACTCCTGCAATCTCGGTGTCATACATTGCAGTCTGGTTTGTAAACATCATAGTGTCTGAGCATCATCAGACTGGCAATTCTCAGTTTCAGGACATCAAATGTTCTTTGGTGTTGCTCTAACCAAGACCAGGATACATTTTTACGTGTCAGCTCTCTGAGAGGTGTTGAAAGTTGGCTCAAGTCTGGCATGAACTTGCCTAGGTAGTTGACCATGCCAAGAAAACATTCCAAGGCCTGAACGTTGTCTGGAGATGGAATCTCAAGAATGGCTGTTTGCTTTGAAGGATCTGGTCATAGGCCTGTACTCGTAAATAAATAACCAACATAAGGAACTTCTTGTAGCCTGAATTTACATTTCTGTCCATTGAGCTTAAGATTCACTTGATGTGCCTTTTCTAGAACTTTTTTGAGGTTTCTGTCATGTTCATGTTTGTCACGACCTCCTAACAATATGTCATGTACTGGTTCCTCTTCAAAACATCTCAAACCCATAACATCTAAAATCATAACATCGAAACCAGAACATCTAAAACCGTAACATCAAATTTCATAACATCTAAAATGTGCATCACAACATAGAACAATGCAAATCACATGAAAGTAACATCCCCTGCACATTTAATGACACCAAACTAACAAACACACTTTTTACTACATTTCTGCAGGGGGCAAGCCCCCCTGCACCCCCCCATAAGGGGGGCTCTGCCCCCCACAACCCCTGTAAATTAAATATACCAACTCCAAGATCGCACTACAGTGGGAAAAAGTTAATTTCCTAACTGCACTGTATCACGATCACCATAAAGAATGTGCATATAATGTCTATATCACTTACCTGTATGGCCTAAAAACACATAGAGTGGCAAAATAAACACTATATAAATAGTATGAATATGTTCATCGTGTTTCACTGTTGCAGTCATTACACTTGGGTTATCCTGCTGGCAAGCGACCGTAGTCGGCCTGAGTTCCAAAGTCTTGGTCCGGCGTCGGTTGCTGTTGCCTCTTCCTTGACGTCAGTGCGCCAGGGGTAAAAATGTTGCAACTGACACCATTTTCTTCAGTCTTTCTTGCTGTGCGGTGCCCAAAGCATAAGCAGTTCGCAAGTGCTGGTCGGCCAACTCCTGAGATTTTCAAAATTGAATTTCAGAACCGAAGTCTTCAATAAAGCTAAATACCCCGTTGGGGAAACTTTTTCTTGCTCCAGACTGATGTCAGTAAAAGTTAATAATTGTTTTTCTTGTGGGAAGCAAATACCTCATAAGGACTTCCACTCTTACTGCATTCCTTGCCTAGGCCCTGACCACGACATCACTAGTTGTCAGTTTTGTGCTAGATTTAATAAACGCACTATTAAACGTCGGTTTGATTTTGCTTTACATTATTTTGGATGAAGATTTAATTACATAATGCCATCGGAACTGACGACCGGAATGTATAAAAAACGCAAAGACAAAGAAAAAGACAGGCATCCGAGGTCCAAAACCGACGACGAAGCCTCTTCTAGGCCAGTCGCCAGTTCTCAGTGAGGTGCTTTCGCAGCCCCTGACACCCGCTACCTCAGAGCCACAGGCTGCAATCGACAGCCACATGGAGACACCGAGGCCTGTGGAAACTCAAGGTATTGGGCCTATGGAAAACATACCCTCAGATGGGTCCGGAGCCACTGAGCAGGCACCGGCTTCTGAGGGTGTTTTCAGACCTTCACAGCTTACAATTAAAGCTACTACAGGAGCAAAGGCAAAGTCAAAAACACCATTAAAGACAAAGAAACAAGTGCAGCATTCTCCAGAACAGTCATCCATGCCTAAGAAACAGATGCTTAAAATGGCCGAAGACCTTATTACTTTAATCAGGGGCTCCCATCCCCCTCCGGACAAAAGGCCTAGGCAAGACACTGATTATGATTCCTCTGATCAGGTTTCCATTTCTTCTGATTCTTCCTCTGACCAGGGCTATTCTCTCCCTCCCTATGAGGACTCTGATGCTGAAGAGTCCATTCCTTCAGCCTCACCGCCTGAGGATTACTCTTTTGGGGAAACCCTGCACACCATGAGGGAGCACTTCCATTGGGAGAGCCAGGATTACTCAGAATCCAAGAAAAGGC
Organism: Protopterus annectens; assembly: GCF_019279795.1. Classification (NCBI taxonomy): domain Eukaryota; kingdom Metazoa; phylum Chordata; order Ceratodontiformes; family Protopteridae; genus Protopterus; species Protopterus annectens. The sequence goes on from NC_056746.1 coordinate 224,095,793, forward strand.
TCAGAGATTTCCTTCTATTCCCTCAGCACAGACCGTTGGCTATCCCTCCTGTGCTTGATATTGTTGATGATGTTTTTTCTGAATCCAGTGTGTCTCCAGATTCTTTACCCCCTGCACCAGTAAAGCCAGACAGGTACTACAGGGTCCCTGACTCTCATAAATTTCTTTACAAAAACTCCGCTGCGGACCTAGAAACTATTTCTTAGGGTCCAAAAGGGATTAAAGCTTCCACTGCCAAAAATCCTGTCCCCTCAGATAGGGATTCCAGAGCTTTGGACAGATGGGGGAAAAACATTTACACTTCTGCTACTTTATCTGTAAGAACTTTAAACTGTCAGTTTCACATGCTTAAATATCAGCAGTATCTCATGTCATTGTTAAAGCAGAAAATGGTTACAAATACAGAAGGTCCGGACTGTAAAGAAATGCAGGATTTATTGCATGCAGTTGAACAAATGGGAAATCATACTCTGCAATGTGGTTTTGATTCATTAAAGGCTTCTTGTAGAGCCACAGTTACAGGTCCAGTTATTCGAAGACATGCTTGGTTGAAAGAACAAAGTTTACCTGACCATGTTAAAATGAAATTATTGGATGCTCCACTACAGCATGATACTTTGTTTGGTGTTAAGGCAGAAGAGGTTTTAAAGAAAATGGAGGATAAAGCAAAGTCAATGCAAACTGTGAAAGATTTCTTACAGGTTCAGCCACCTAGATTTAGCAGGAATTGGCCTTCAAAAAATTGGTCCTTTCCAGTGTCAGACAGGCCACAGAGAGGCAGATACAGATGCCCAAGAGGCAAATCTCAGCCCCAAGGCTCCTACAGACCTAAACAATGGGGTTCTTCAACCCCCAAAGGAGGAGAAGACAAATCGCAACCTTATAGAAAACAGTCACAGTGACTTCCCTCTGCAAATGCCAAGCACGTACCAGTTGACAGCACCCCTAGGGGGAAAGCTAGCACTTTTCTCAAAAAATTGGCACATGATCACCCAAGCCCAATGGGTGTTGAATATAGTTTCTCAAGGGTACAGGTTCCACTTCCACACACTTCCAAAACCAAAAGGCATGCCAAACTTGCCTCAAAACCAATGGGCAGAGGCACAAAAACAGATTGCAGCTCTTATGGATATGGGAGCTATTCAAAATGTCCCACAAGAAGAACGGGGCCAAGGATTTTACTCACGACTTTTTCTAGTACCCAGAAAGGCAAAGCATGGAGACCAATACTGGACCTGTCAATCCTAAATACTTTCCTGGATGTTACAAAATTCAAAATGTTATCACTGCAACAACTCTTGCCCATGCTGGGCAAAGAGGCTTGGCTAGTTACTTTGGATCTCAAGGAGGCATACCTGCACGTCCCAATCAGACAATCGTGCAGAAGATACCTCAGATTTATAGAAGGCTCAATGCATTATCAATTCTCTGCACTGCCCTTTGGCTTATCTACTGTGCCCAGGGTCTTCACAAAATGCCTGGCACCAATAATTGCATTTTGCAGGCAAAAAGGAATTCAAATATATCCCTACTTGGACGACTGCCTTATTCAAGCAGAGAGCAAGGCCATTCTTCTAAAGCACCTGGAGTTTGTAAAAAGATTACTAATTTGCTTAGGGTACACAGTAAATGAAAAGAAATCAAAACTAGTGCCCTCTCAAGAGATAATATTCCTGGGTGCAAGCTTGAATACAACTACCCAGATGGCTTATCTCACACCAGACAAACAAAGGCAACTGACTCATTACTTTCAAATGATGGCAACAAAGACCCAGCTCCCTGCAAGAAAAATTCTGCAGGCCCTGGGTTTCATGGCATCTTGCATTCTACTAATTCCATATGCCAAACTGCATATGAGGAAACTACAATGGTATCTAAAAAGTGTTTGGACTCAGCATTGTCACAGCCTAGAGACTATCATAACCTTGATTCCCTGCCTACAACAGGAGTTTCGATGGTGGTCACAGGCCTGTCACCACAACAAGGGACAGCCTTTCACCTTACCTACAGCCAAGCAGACAATAACAACGGATGCATCGGATTACGCCTGGGGAGCACATATGGCAAGAAAATGCATTCAGGGCACGTGGCCCAAGGAACAACTGCATCTTCACATCAGTCAAAAAGAGATGCTAGCTGTACAGAATGCCCTGACAGCCTTCAAGGACCTAATACATCCAGGACAATTATTAATAAAGACGGACAGTACCACAGTTATGTGGTACATAAACAAGCAAGGGGGCACACATTCCTACCCCCTATGCAGACAAGCCATGACTTTGTGGAACACAGCACTGACTTACCAGGTACATCTGCAAGCACAATTCCTGCCAGGAACAAAAAATACACTAGCAGACGAACTAAGCAGAAATCTCATGGATCCTCGCGAATGGAAGCTAAATCCACAAGTGTTCAACATGATAACAAGGGAATGGGGACGCCCAGACATAGATCTATTTGCCTACCTTCACAATTGCCAATTACAGAAATTTTGCACAAGGACTTATCACTCTTAAGCATGAAAAGTGTATGCTGTATCTTTCAATGCCTTCCCTCTGATGCCTCTTCTCACCAAGGTGCTTCTAAAAGTCAGACAAGACAGGCCAAAAATGATCCTGATTGCACCAGACTGGTCATGCCAGCACTGGTACCCAATCCTAAAGATTTTGTCCCAAGGCCCGCCTTGGCCTCTACACCAAATCCCTCATCTTCTGACACAGCAAAACAATCAGATTCTGCACAGTCAACTCAGAACCTTAAACCTGGCAGCATGGCAGATAATGTAGCCACTCAGACTGCACCTCTCTCTAAAGCTGTTATGGATGTAATTTTGGAAGCCAGGAGAGCCAGCACTAGGAAATCTTATGCGGAAAATAGAAGAGATTCTGTGCTTGGAACCAGGCACAAGGCCTCAACCCACTGATCCCTAATATGCCTCAGATTTTACAATACCTGACTGAGATGTTGGACAAAGGCCTTTCTTTTTCTTCTATTAAAATCCATGCCTCTGCCATTTCAGCTCATTACAATACGGATCCTCCTATTTTTTCACATCCTCTACTACGACAGTACCTCAGAGGGGCAAAGAATATAAGATCCCCTAGGAGAGCACCAGTACCTACTTGGGACCTCAATTTTGTTTTAGATGGACTAACACTGCCTCCTTTTGAACCATCCAGCAAAGCTGATCTAAAATTCTTGTCAGGGAAAACTGCTTTGCTCCTAACAATAACTTCAGCAAGAAGAGTTTCAGAGCTACAGGCATTGATGGCTGTGGAACCTTTCCTCATTTTTCACGAGGACAGGGTTTCTCTAAGGACGTACCCAACATTCATGCCAAAAGTGGTCTCCAATGTGGCCTTAAACCAAACTATTCATTTGCCTACTTTCTACCCAAATCCCCAGAATAAAGAGGAAAGACTTCTGCACTCTTTGGATATTCACAGGCACCTATGATTTTACTTGGACAAAACAAAAGCTTTCAGAAAAACTGAGCAACTGTGTGCCGCATATGCTGCAGGATCACAAGGAAAACCTATTACAAAGCAGACAATCTCCAAATGGATAGGACACTGCATCCACTTCTGCACAACATGGCAAATCTGTGCCTAAGGGCATTAGGCCTCATTCTACTAGAGCAGCAGCCACTTCAGCAGCTTTCCTCAGAGGGGTACCCAACCAAAGATATATTAGAAGCTGCAACCTGGAGCTCAGTGCACACTTTTACCAAGCACTACCACCTACCTCTCTACTCCAAATCCAGAGCAGGCTTTGCCACTGCAGTTCTGCAGGGATTGTTAGCCTCGCCAAATCCAATCTAGACCCAGCCACCCTGCCTAAGCTTTGGGATTCTACCCAAATGTAATGACTGCAACAGTGAAACATGATGAACATAGTACAGTTGTGTACCTACCATAAATGTAGATGTTCGAGTGTATTCACTGTTGCAGTCCTGGTTACCCACCCACCATCCCCCTCTTTGCTGGCACTATTCTGTACTTCTCAACTCTATACAACCTATGTGGTGTATTTGCTTTTAGAAGAAGAAAATGTTATGATATGTGCATGGTTGTTTGGCATATTTTTATCTTTACAGCCTTCATATCTGGGAGCACCTGATATCTGGGGCAAGAAAAACTGAAGAAAATGGCGTTGGTTGCAACGTTTATACCCCTGGCGCACTGACATCAGGGAAGAGGCGACAGCAACTGATGCCAGACCAAGACTTTGGAACTCGGGCTGACTACAGGTCGCCTGCCAGCAGGATAACCCAAGTGTAATGACTGCAACAGTGAATACACTCGAACATCTACATTTATGGTAGGTACACAACTGTACTTTCTTTACTATATAAATAATAACTATAGAAATAAAAGCTACAACATCTCATAGTGCTACCACAAGATTAACAGATTAAACTATAACATTTACATGTTTGATGATAGTGTTACATGTTATACATTTTAGATGTTATAAAATTCGATGATATGGATTTTAGATGTTTTAGGTTTTCGATGTTATGGTCTCGATGTTTTGATTTTAGATGTTATGGGTTTTAGATGTTTTGAAGGGGAACCTGTGTACTATAATAGCACAAGGAGATACCCAGAATAAATTTGCTCCATTGCGCGCTGAAAGACTTCACTTGCAGAATTTCTCAAATGGCATTCTCAAAAATCTGTGCCTGCCAAACGGAGTACTGAATATAGTGAACAACGAGGATTTTTTGTCAAGCTGGATTTGCCAAAATGAACTCTCTGCATCTAAGACAGAAAAAAATAGTGGCATTTGGCATCAAAGCTGCGACTTCTTTGACTGTGTGCATTGGATGATGAAGTCTTTGTAGTGCTTTACTCAAATCTCATGGGTCAATACATATTCTAATGTCATCTGAGCTTTTCTTATGAGTTACCACCATAGAAGATACCCATTCAGTTGTAGTTTCAATTGCACAAATTACACCTTGTTGCACCATTTTATCTAACTGTGCTTTGACTCTGTCCTGCATGGCTATTGGAACTTTACATGCTGGCCTGATAACTGGACTGACCTCTGGGTCTAACTTCATGGAGAACACAAGTGGATGTTTGCCTAGTTTGTCTTTGGAAAGATCAGCAAAGGTAGAAAAAAATGTGCTGGGCAAAATTAGAGTAGTGATCTTTTAAGCTAACATGATGGACTACCTTATAAAATGAAATCAGTCCCATTTTCAAATAGTCTTTGTGCCCTGATAATGACTGAATGTGCCACTTGAACATATAAAATAATAAGTTGTAGCTTCTTCTACCCTGCTAGATGTAGCATGAAAGCACTTCTGAGCCTTCGGTTTGAATTTCTTCACCTCCATAAGCAACAAGTTTCGCACACCTTACTAAATCAAGCCTTTCACCTTTACATACTGTGGCAAATGTTTCTGCAGACATAACATTGCACTTGGAACCTGTATCAACTTTGAGGTCTGAAGGTTTTCCATTTATCTAAACATTACAAAATACTTAATTCTTGGCCCTTAAATCAACTGCATTGACTATTTCATGAAGCACTGACACACCATCAACATAATGAGTAGGATTGTCACAGTCTAACTGACCAACTTGTTTCTTAAAATGTTCCCTTTGAATTAGAGAGCCCACACTCTTGACATACAAAATCTCTTGAAATTATTCCATTTATTACATTTGTGGCATTGTTGACCAGAAGGTAAACACTTTTCCCTTTTAGATTCATGACTTCCACCGCAATTACGACAGTTGGCAGTAAAACTAGATTGGGGCCCATGCTTTGAGTTTGCTGGCTCACTCATACTTCACTGAGGCTGTGAGAAGTCTGGAACGTGCTAGAATGTTTTGGGATTTACTAGTAGCTGCGGCAGGGTCTGCCATGTGCTTGTGCCTATTTATTTTAATAACGTGCTGCATACTATCAACATGAGCTTTATGACTGTGCCTTTTAGAGCTGCTCTCATTTATAAGCATATGTGTGTGCTTTTCTGTAAGCTCGTGTTTCTGACAAATCTCAGTGGTCTTATTCAGAGTTAAATCACTGTCACAAAGCAAAATCTTTCTCACAGCATCATCTTTTATACCACATACAAGTCTTATCAACTCATCCCTTAAGTCACCAAATCTGAACGTTTTAGCTTTATTTCTCTGGTCAGTTATACATGCTGCAAAAGTTTCACCAGGCTTTTGATCCCTTGTGTAGAATAAGTGCCTTTCCATTGTGATATTTGTCTGGGGGTTACACATTTCTCTAAATTTACATTTTAAGCTCTCTGGGTTCTCCCTTGATTCAGCCTGTACAACAATATGATGGATTTCCCCCTCTCCAGCATAAGTAGCAGGTGCATATACAAATGAGTGTTCCCTTTCTATAGCTTCTGACCCAGCTAAATTAAGTAGAATAAACACCTTTGTATGATCATTTTTATCAGAAAATGCAGCCTGTATGAAAATGTCATACACTTGCTCAAACACTTTCCAGTTCTCTGCAATATTACTGTCAAACACAAGTGCACTGGGTTTTAGAAATCCATCTGCCATGCCCACAGAGTATGCACAAACACACTGAAAATATGGCCCTTGTAATTATGTATGAACAAATTGTTCTGTAAACTTGTAACGACATCCAGATGCACAATAAACTCTTCAAAATATTTTACTTTGCCTAAATATGCTTTATAATGGCTGTACTTTGTGAAATATCTTTACTGTAACACTGCCGAAACATGCAAACACTTTGTATAGTTCTGATAACTGATATCTTTGCTTACTAGGAAAATACATGTGCTTTGCAAAACAATGCGGTTGTTTTCCTTTATGTTATTGGTTTTATGCAATCAGACTTTATTTCAAACGTTTTCCATAGCAATTCAAGTATTTTTATCAATATCGTACATATTTGTTTATGTGAATGTTATTCAGACCTTCTGTATGCCCCATTTTATATTATGTGCAAGATTTATACCCAAAATCATTTCTGACCTGTTTTACGAAGTATGCACAATTTTGGGATGGTCCACTGCTGTATGTTCCACCAACATCTGGATCTTCTTTTTCTTTCAGCTGTTCCCATTAGGGGTCACCACAGTGGATCATCTGTTTCCATGTCTTCCTGTCCTCTGCATTATGGTCTGTCACACCAGCCACCTGCATGTCCTCTCTCACCACATCCATTAACCTTATCTTAGGCCTTCCTCCTTTCCTGTTACCTGGTAGCTTCATCCTTAGCATCTTTTTCCCAGTATACTCAGCATCCCTCCTCAGCACATGTCCAAACCAACGCAATCTCACCTGTCTGGCTTTGTCTCCAAACCGTCCAACCTGGGCTGACCTTCTAATATACTTATTCCTAATCCTGTCTACCCTCGTCACACCCAGTACAAATCTTAACATCTTTAACTCTGCTTCCTGCCTTTTTGTCAGTGCCACTGTCTCCAACCCATATAACATAGCTGGTCTCACCACCCTCTTGTAGACCTTCCCTTTCACTCTTACTACTACTCGTCTGTCACAAATCACTCCTGACACTCTTCTCCACCCACTCCACCCTGCCTGTACTCTCTTCTTCACCTCTCTTCCACACTCGCCATTACTCTGAACTGTTGATTCCAAGTATTTAAACTCATCCACCTTCTCCAACTCTACTCCCTGCATCCTCACCGTTCCTCTGTCCTCCCTCTCATTCACACACGCACATATTCTGTCTTAGTCCTGCTGACCTTCATTCCTCTCCTCTCTAGAGCATATCTCTGCCTCTCCAGGGTCTCCTCAACCTGTTCCCTACTCTCACTACATATCAAAGTGTCATCTGTAAACATCATAGTCCACGGGGACTCCTGTCTGATCTCGTCTGTCAACCTGTCCATTACCACTGCAAATAAGAAAGGGCTCAGAGCTGATCCTTGATGTAATCCCACCTCCAACTTAAATGCATCTGTCACTCCCACTGCGGATCTCACCGCTGTCACACTACCCTTGTACATATCCTGTGCCACTCTTACATACTTCTTTGAAAACTCCCGACTTCCTCATACAATACCACAACTCCTCTCTAGGCACCCTGTCATATGCTTTCTCTAAGTCTACAAAATCACAATGCAACTCCTTCTGACCTTCCCTGTATTTCTCCATCAACACATTCCGAGCAAACATTGCATCTGTAGTGCTCTTTCCTGGCATGAAACCATACTGCTGATCACTAATCATCACCTCCCCTTCTTAACCTAGTTTCTACTACCCTTTCCCATAATTCCATGCTGTGACTGATCAGTTTTATCCCTCTGTAGTTACTACAGCTCTGCACATCACCCTTATTCTTAAAAATCGGTACCAAAACACTTTTTCTCCACTCCTCAGGCATTCTCTCACTTTTCAAGATTTCATTAAACAATCTGGTTAAAACTTCCACTGCCATTTCTCCTAAACACCTCCAAGGTTCCACAGGTATGTCATCTGGACCAACAGCCTTTCTATTCTTCATCCTCTTCATAGCTATCCTTACTTCCTCCTTGCTAATCCGTTGCACTTCCTGATTCACTATCCCCACATCATCCAACCTTCTCTCTCTTTTTCTCTCTCTCTCATTCTCTTCATGCATCAGCCCCTCAAAGTACTTTTTCCATCTGTTCAACACACTCTCCTCACTTGTGAGTACATTTCCCTCATTATCATTTGTCACCCTTACCTGCTGCACATCTTTCCTAGCTCGTCCCTCTGTCTAGCCAATCAGGACAGCTCCTTTTCTCCCTCTGTTTTAAGCTTCATGCCCCTTTAGTATGCCGTTTGTAACCTCAGGCCCTTTTAGATATGTTGGTTCTAACTTCATGTCTTTTAGACATGCTGCTTCTGACGCCATGTCGCTTGTTCATCTCTATTACAAATAGTAAGAAGGCTTGTGTTTCATTCAGATGCTTTAATATATATATAAACACATCATGATGGATAGCCGCATCTTTAAATATGAACGAACCAACTAACTGACAAACAGGGCTTACTTACATACATGTTCACATCTCAACAGCTAACTACAAAATGGCAGTCAGGCACACACATGCTCAGTATTTATATTCTAGCGCAAGTCCTTGGATAGCTTCTTAAAGGTATATACACATGCTTATTGATCTACAGTATTTGAGAAACCTAGTGGCATTCCACAGATTCTTGCTCGAGAGGGGATTCCCACTACCTTGATTGAATGTCAGCAAGGGTCCGAACCTCCTAAGGTCTTTTAAGGCTAATGTCCCCTTGAAAAAGAAGCAGAAAACAAAATATATTTTGCCTGCTCCTAAAGATCCCCAGTGTGAATGTTAGGATTTTACACAGGGGTTATTTAATGCAGTCATGGCCTTGAAGCCTCCCCAGGGAGTTTCGGTTCTTGACCCCCCCCCCCCCCTTGGTCATCTACTTCTCTTAAGAGGCCTTGGGAGCAGGACACTTCTGAAGAAGAATTGGACTCTGGGGAAGAATCCTTGGCTTACTCCTCTCAGACTCCTTCTCCTTTGGACTGTGGTTTTGAAGAGGAGGAGGATTGCATTAGTCATGATTCTCCCTTTCAGGAACTTTCTTTTGGGGATACTATCCTCTTGTATGATGGAATTTTTAAATGGGACTGTACTCAGATTTCTGATGTCCAGAAGAGGTATTATGAATGCCTCCAGATGGACTCCTGTAAGTCCTCTGCTGTCCCTCCAGTCCTAGTTGCCCTGTTGGACACTTTTTCAGCAGCTTCACAGGCTCCTGATTCCAAGCCTCCAGCCTCTAAAAAACCTGACAGTTTCATAAGGTGCCTGATGATTGTAAATTTCCTTACAAATGTCCATCTGCTGACCACTTTGTTGTGTCTGTCTCTTCTGACAAACCTTCCAAGCTATTATTTGCTTGTAAATTGCTTCTTCTAACAAGGATAGTAAGGCATACCAAGAATAATCCAACAACTAAAAGACTAGTGAACAAAAATCAGCAAACGAGAAATAGTAGTTCCAAAAATTTACTGAAACATAGACACGTACAAGGCTTAAAGCGCTTTTCGTTTGCACTAAAGCAAACGTCTTCAGAAGACCTTGTAACTGAAAAACCACCACAATTTAAAATACATCACTGCTTACATCACAGAAATAATTACTGTGCAAGAAACAGCTTAAAGTTGTAAGACATTAAAAAACATTTAAACATGAACATGATACCGTAGTGCCAGTTGCCTCAAATATAACCATTCATATAGGTCAAAACTTTAAAAACAAAATACATAAAGAAACAATAAAAATGTAATATGGTTATGACAGTGTAAATATAACACACTAGTTGGACCACCTATTTTTAGGTGTTTAGGTGTTTACAAGGATAGTAAGGCCATGGAACAGCTGGGCAAAAAGGTGTATACTGCTGCTATCTTGGTCTTTTGGGCTTTTAATTACAAGACACATAGGACCAGGTATGTTTTAACTGTTGTTTCTAAGGTCTGTCAGGTTATTTCTGACATTCCTAATTCTGAGGGAAAGGTTTCTTCCCTCTCTTTGTTGTGCTGTTCTTATCAAGTGGCTCACCATTCTATTATATGTAATTGTGATGCAGCTGATGCTTCTAGAAATGTTGCCTTTGGTTCTGTGTTGAGGCATTATTCTTGGTTTCACCCCCAACCTTTACCTGATGATATTAAAGCTAAATTGATGGATGGCTACCCTTGATAATAAAAATTGCTTTGGTTCTGCAGCTGCTGAACTTTTTAAGTCCCTGAAGGAAAAGGGCAAGGCCTTGCAGGCATTGAAACATATTTTTGTTTTCCCTATTCCAAAATTTCAGAGGAATTATCCTTCTTAGCCTGCCTTTGTACATAGACAAACTTTCCCTTCTCACAAGGGTAAAAACGGTTCTAAATGGGCCCCTCCTGCTGTGTCTACTCAGACTCCTACTACTCAAAAACCTCCTTTTCCAGACAAATAAGATTTCGTCTGATTATCTTCTTCCCTCCATCCCAGGTCGGGTTCCTTTGTCTCTTCGTCTTTCCTTGTCCATTCCCAGTTGGTTAAGGATCATTCAGGACTTTTGGGTTCTGTCCATCATTTGTAAGGGATACTTCATGGTGTGGAAATTCCTTCCTCCCTTTCTAGGTATTCCTCAACCTACCAGGAAACAAAGTAGAACTGAACAAGACAGTAAAAAGCACACCACCATATACAAGCTCCAAAACCTACTTCTAATATTGCACACAGTAAAATAAACTGTTAAAAACGAACAATGCAAAAAGTACAATCCAAGTTAAGCGCTTTCACTTAGGTCAATCCCGTGCTTCATCAGAACATAGAATAAAAACTGTTAGCCTCATTTATACAAATTCAAAAAAGGTCAACCAATAGTTAAACCTCATGTATAATTAGTTAGATTGAATCAATCAAAATTCTCTATAGCAACCTCATCATCTGGCCACTGAAAAGTGTTCATGTGTATGTTGCTGTAACTGATCCATTCTGTTTAAAACCTTTAAAAATAAAAATAACTACACTTTTTTAAAGTGTTATTCTTGCCCTTCTAAAGCCTAGCTGCCCTCAATTTAAGGACACTATTAATACTTAGATGGTCATTTAGACCAGTTTTTTTTGTTGAATCTAGTCTTAGCTGCCAGTAAAGTTCTTTATATTCTAAGTAGGCTTCCCACAACCCACCCCTAGTGTCTTGTCTTACTTGTTCCAGAACAGAGAACTTAAATCTACAGTCCATACACTGTCTCTGATGTCTATATAGGGCATTCATGTCTTTTTTCTGGGAAATTTCGTATTAATTGCAACAGTAAAGGGGTTGTATACATTAGTATTTGCCAAATATGTTACAGCTTTTATGTAGGCAAGACGGAGAGGCCCTTGAAAAAACAAATATATGGGCATTTATATGAAATGTCCCAGACTAATAAGTTAAAAAAGTACTTATTCCTGAATTCTGCCAAAGGAACTCGTACTTCTTTATCAACAAGTCGTCCTGTTCACGTTTTCCTCTTTTCTTGCCCTTATTAATTGTATCATGTCCACCCAGTAACTTATCCTACAGTTCCTACTGTCTGTCTTATAAGTATTTATTTTTCCTTACCTTATTCTGTACATAAGCAATACTCAATGCTGACAGTAGGTTCCCTGAATTGTGGTGGCATTAGTCACAATTCTGAACATGTGCATTCCTGGATAACCAGAATAATTCAGAAATTCTTCTTCTCTTTGAAACCTAGTTGAAGTGCGCATCACAGAATATCTGATCACTTGTTTCCCCACAATAATGTATTACAGTTCATTCTCAGTGGAACCATAATAGGTGGATCTAGTAGTTATGCTGCTCATCTCTGCAAACAGTATCTAGACTGTAATGTTATACCCACCTATTTCTCTCAAGATGAATATGCCCCTCACTGGGTTATTACTGATTTATACTTCTTTAAAACGAAAGCCATGATCATTGCACAGTTATTTTCTATTTATACCATGACCCCCCCAAAACGTGCACGCTGATTGGCCAGCGTGCACATTGTAAATCGAGTTATACTAATGGAAAAAGGTCCGGTCGCCCGGACTTTTTTCCATTAGTATAACTCCACTTTTAAAACACTGTCTTGCTATGTTAAATGGGTTTAACATAGCGAGACAGCTTTAAAATAAGCAACGGAGATCTCCGATGTCCTTCAAGGATGCATCTGCAGTCCTTACAAATGGGTTGTCCTGTCGTCAGGCAGCCCTTCGGTCGGCCGGATTCCAAAGTCTGGGTCTGGCCTCGGCTGATGTCGCACTTCACCCGACGTCATAGCTGCAGTTCTTCGGGTATAAAGGTATCAGCCGACGCCATTTTCCTCAGTCTTTCTTGCCGCGTGGCGCCCGAAGCAGAAGCTGTTCGCAAGTGCCGGTCGGTCAGAACCAGAGATTACAACTACCGAAGACTTCTAAAAAGCTAAGTACCCCGTTGGGGACTCTTTCTTGCCTCAGCCGATGTCCGAAAAAGTGAATAACTGTTTAACTTGTTGGAAACAAATACCTCATAAAGATTTCCACTCTTACTGCCTACCTTGTTTAGGCCCAGACCACGACGTAGCAGCTTGTCTAGCCTGTGCTTCTTTCAACCGACGGACGCTTAGACGTCGGTCGGAATTTGCTGAGGAGTTTTTCGGCTCCGCTTTTGCTTACATTATGCCGTCGGAAACTCCGACTACGCAAATAACTAAAAAGCGCAAGGAAAAGGACCGACACTCGTGGTCAGCGGTTTCGGCCGAAACCGCGGTTAAGCCAACCTCTAGTGTCTCGGTTTCGGCTGAAACCGAGTCCACGGTTCTTCCTTCGGCCGAAAGCTTGCCTCCTACCGAGGCCTCATCCAGCATGGCTGAATCTGCTACTGAACTCCCACCTGCTCTTGCAGGTTCTCAGGATTTATCTGATACTATTCCTTTAGATATTTCTACTCCAGCACATGGAGCTGCTAGGCCCCCTGCATCCATGTCGATTAAGGCTTTTGCCAGGGCTAAAGCAGCAAAATCTACCTGCTAAGACCCCCTCTCACAGGCCTAGCTCTAGTTCTCAAATGCTTAGTCTAGCAGAGGATCTCATTTCTTTGATCAGGGGATCCCAACCCCACCCAGACAGGGCCTCTCACCCTCCTCCAGAGAAGAGGCCTAGAGCAGAACCCCCTGAGCCAGTTTCTTCAGATGACTCCTCTGATGATTCAGATAATACAAATCCTCCAGAGGGCCCTTATTCTCCTTATGAGGACTCTGATGCAGAAGAGTCCATTCCTTCTGCCTCTCCGCCTGAGGAATTTTCTTTTGGGGAAACCTTGCATGCTATGAGGGAACAATTTCAATGGCAGGGCCAGGATTTTTCAGACTCTAGGAAAAGGCTTAGAACCTTTTTGCATTTGCCACAGCATAGGCCTTTAGCCATTCCTCCAGTACTTACTGTTGTGGATGATGCATTTAATGATGCTTGTACTGCTCCTGATTCTCTTCCCCCGGCCCCTGCTAAGCCCGATAGGTACTACAGGGTTCCGGACACACATTATCATTTGTATAAGGCTCCTTTTGCAGATCCTGAAACTATCTCCCAGGGACACAAGGCTGTAGCAGCTACCTCTGCCAAAAACCCCCTCCCCTCTGAAAGGGAATCTAGGGCCCTAGAGAGATGGGGTAAAAAAGTTTACACTTCTGCTACTCTTTCAGCTAGGGCTTTAAACTGTCAATTCCACATGATTCAGTATCAGGAATTTATGTTAGATCAGTTAACTAAAAAACTGTCCTCGGATGAACCATTAGACAAAAAATCTGTTCAGGAAATGGTACATAACATTCAGCAGGTCAGTAATCATTCCTTAAAATGCGGCTATGATGCACTGGAGGCTTCTTTTAGATCAGCTATGACTGGTACAGTGATCAGAAGGCATGCATGGTTAAAAGAGCAGTCCTTACTAGACCATGTTAAATCAAAGCTCCTAGATGCTCCTATGGATAAGCTCAATTTGTTTGGCTCCCCAGCACAGCAGGTGCTGAAGAAGGTGGAGGAGAAAGTAAAATCTGTCCAGACAGTCAAGGATTTCTTGCAGGTCCAGCCTCCAAGGTTTAGTAGGAACTGGCCTTCCAAGAATTGGTCCTTTCCAGACACCTCCAGAGCCCAGAGAGGCAGGAACAGGCGCTCAAGAGGCAGGGGTCAATCCAGAGGTGCCTACAGGGGACGTCAATGGCAGACTAACAACCAGCGAGCTACTGCCACAGATCCAGCCACCACCACTTCCACAGGACAATCACAGTGACTTGGCTCTGGCACCGCCTACCAGGGAACAACTAGAAGCACCCTTAGGCAGAAAGCTAGCCTTATTTTCAGTAAACTGGCACTGCATAACAGGAGACAAATGGATTTTACAGACAATAGACCAAGGTTACAGGTTTCACTTCCATACTCTACCAAGGAAGAGAGGAATGCCAAACCTACCTCCAAATCAGAAAACAGAAGCTCTACAACAAATAAATCACTTACTAAGCATGAGAGCTATAGAAAGGGTACCGTCTATGGAACAGGGGCAAGGATTTTACTCCAGACTCTTCCTGGTACCAAGAAAAGAAAACCAATGGAGACCTATTCTAGACCTGTCCGCTCTAAACACATACCTCATTGTTCCAAAATTCAAAATGCTGACCCTACAGCAGCTTCTTCCCATGCTGGGCAAGGAGTCTTGGCTGGTAACTCTAGATCTCAAGGAGGCATACCTGCACGTCCCCATACGACCAAATTGCAGAAGATACCTCAGATTTCTTGCAGGATCAGAGCATTATCAATTCTCAGCATTGCCCTTTGGCTTATCTACTGAGCCCAGAGTATTCACGAAATGCCTGGCATCAGTAATGGCTCATTGCAGACTTCAGGGAATTCAAATTTACCCTTACCTGGACGACTGCCTGTTACAAGCGGACAACAAAAACAAATTAACAAAAGATTTGAAAAAGGTCATTTATCTAGTGCAAGCCCTGGGATACACAGTCAATATAAAAAAGTCAAGGCTGGTACCATCCCAAAGGATAACCTTCTTGGGTGCAGAGCTGGACACATCAAACCAAATGGCATTCCTAACAGCAGAAAAACAGAAGCACCTCCCTCTCTACTTCATGGCATTAACAAAGCAGAACCAGCTAACAGCAAGAAAAGTCCTGCAAGCTCTCGGTTACATGGCATCCTGCATAATATTGATTCCACATGCCAGACTACATATGAGAAAGTTACAGTGGTACCTAAGGAATTTATGGTCTCAGCACAAGCACAGCCTAAAAACCCTAATTCCAATAATTCCATGCCTGAAGCAAGAATTCCAATGGTGGGGCTCAGGCCTGTCAATCGAACAAAGGACTGCCCTTCCACAGACCTCAACCAAGCCCGACCATCACAACGGACGCCTCAGACCTCGGTTGGGGGACACATGTTGGACAACTGCATACAAGGTTTATGGACTCAAGACCAGCTCCACCTGCACATAAATCAAAAGGAGATGCTGGTAGTAAAACTGGCAATTCAGACATTCAGACCATTTCTTCGACAGGGTCAATTGCTGATAAGGACGGACAACACCACAGTTATGTGGTACATCAACAAACAAGGAGGCACGCATTCTATGCCGGATGGCAATGGACCTCTGGAATGTGGCCCTGAGCTTCAACATTCAGTTACAAGCAATATTTGTACCAGGAAAAGAAAATATACTGGCAGACATACTAAGCAGAACTACCACGGATGCCCACGAATGGATGCTGCATCCAGACATCTTCAAAACCATTACAGGGAAATGGGGACTACCAGAAATAGACTTATTTGCATCCCCACACAACCACCAATTGAAAAAATTCTGCACGAGGGCATACCACCCACTTGCTTGGAAGGTGGACTCCCTATCCTTCACTTGGCAAAACCTGACAGCATATGCATTCCCACCTCTTCCTTTGATGCACAAGGTGCTATTGAAGATCAAAGAAGACCGTCCAAGGATCATCCTGATAGCTCCGGACTGGCCAAGGCAGCATTGGTACCCATTACTGAGGAGTATGTCTCGGGAACAAATATGGCCTCTGCCCCTAGTTCCCTTACTGTTAACACAGAACAACTTCAAAACCCTGCATCCAAACCTAAAAACACTGCAGCTGGCTGCCTGGAACATTGCATAAGACAAAATAACCCAGATTTATCTCAAAGGGTTAAAGACATAATCTTGGAGGCTCGCAGACCCTCAACAAGAAAGAATTATTCAGCAAAATGGAAAAGATACCTCATTTGGAGTGCAGCAAAAGGAGAAAATGTGTCACTGGTAAACATAGCTAACATCCTGGAATACTTGGCAGAGCTCTTCCACAATGGCCTGTCCTATTCTTCCATTAAGATTCATGCATCAGCTATTTCAGCAGAATACAACATGGACCCTCCAGTCTTCTCACATCCTCTGCTCAGGCAGTTTCTGAGAGGAATTAAAAATGTAAAGCCACCTAGGAAGCCACCATTGCCCGCATGGGACTTGAACTTTGTGTTAGAAAAGTTGACACTCCCTCCTTTCGAGCCAGCAGCAACAGCAGAATTACAGTACTTATCATGGAAGACTGCTTTCCTGCTTGCAGTCACTTCAGCAAGAAGGGTTTCTGAACTACAGGCATTAATGGCAGTACAGCCCTTCCTTATCTTCCATCAAGATAGAGTGTCCATGAGAACTAATCCTACTTTTATGCCAAAGGTGGTCTCCAGGGTATCTTTAAACCAAGCTATCCACCTACCTACATTCTTTCCCAACCCACAGAACAAGGGAGAAAGACTGTTGCATACCTTGGATGTACATAGACAATTGCGTTACTACCTGGACAGGACCAAAAGCAATAGAAAAACTGACCAGCTACTGGTAGCATATGCAACAGGAATGGTAGGAAAAGCAATTTCAAAACAGACAATCTCTAAGTGGATAGGAAATTGCATTAGATTTTGTTACTCTCACCATGGGAAGAAAACTCCAGAAAACATCAGACCTCACTCTACAAGAGCTACAGCCACTACCACAGCTTTTTTACGAGGAGTGGCTACCAAAGACATTTTAGAGGCTGCTACTTGGAGCTCCGTGCATACATTTGCCAAGCATTATAATCTACCCTTATACTCCAGATCCCAAGCAGGTTTTGCCACTGCTGTTTTGCAAGGGATCTTAACTACACCATAATCTTATTACTCCTCCTCCCCCAGTTTGGCTATGGTATTCTACCCATTTGTAAGGACTGCAGATGCATCCTTGAAGGACATAGTACCGTTTTGTACCTACCATAAATGTAGATGTCCGAGAGGCATGCATCTGCAGTCAGGATTACCCACCCTCCTTCCCCTCTGTGGTACTCCTAGGGTATTTGCCCATCTTGTAGCTAGCTGGGGGAATCTATGATGGTGTATTTGTTTGTATATATGTACATACATGCTTATTTTTTGTTTGCTCTCTACTATTTGGAACCATTTGCATTTATCCAAATTTAGCCTTCCTAGAGGGCACCTGGCATCTGGGGCAAGAAACACTGAGGAAAATGGCGTCAGCTGATACCTTTATACCCGAAGAACTGCAGCTATGACGTCGGGTGAAGTGCGACATCAGCCGAGGCCAGACCCAGACTTTGGAATCCGGCCGACCGAAGGGCTGCCTGACGACAGGACAACCCATTTGTAAGGACTGCAGATGCATGCCTCTCGGACATCTACATTTATGGTAGGTACAAAACTGTACTTTGCTTATTTTAAAGCTGTCTCGCTATGCTAAACCCATTTAACATAGCGAGACAGGTTTTTAAAAAAAAGCAACGGAGAAAGCAAGATCTCCGTTGCTTTTTTTACTGTTTCGCTATGTTAAATAGGTTTAACATAGCGAGACAGTTTTAAAGTAAGCAACGGACATCTCCGTTGCTTATTTTAAAACTGTCTCGCTATGTTAAACCCATTTAACATAGCGAAAACAGTAAAAAAAAAAGCAACGGAGATCTTGCTTTCTCCGTTGCTTTTGCCCACAGCACTGATGTACTGCGCAGGCGCAGTACATCAGAACTGCCGCGGATGCCAGACATCTGCAGAAGGGCAATAAACAGGCATTATACTATGCCATTATTTAAGAAAAGTAATAGTTTCTTTTCTTAAATAATGTCATGGTATAATAGCAATAACCCACTTCTGGGTGTGGGTAATGCTGTATTTACCCACGGTTGGCTTTGTTTGGTCCCTCGGGCTTTGCCCTCGGGACCAAACCACGGCAACCGTGGGTAAATCCAGCACTACCCACACCCAGGCGTGGGTTATTGCTATATGACTTCACAGTAAACTGAATTCATCCCATCTTGTACCATTAATGTAGTCACTCCAAAAATAAACTATAGACAACCCTTAATACTGTGCATGCTGCAGTTTCAGTCTTTACCATTCCCCCACTTAGCATCCAGAAAGCATTTTTCCCAATTACTTAATGACTCCACAAATCATCACATGATTAGTGACCTACAGTCACTGATTAAATGTAAGGATGCAGCTTGGGTAACTTGGAATCAACCCCGTATTACAGCAGATCGTAACACATACATTAGCCTTCTCAGTCAGGTAAAGGAGGACATCAGGAGGCCAAAAACAACATTCCCACACAGTTGACAAGCCGTAGCTTGTACTAACTGTGGACAGTTCTGGAGGGAAGTCAGTACTCTACTTGGTCACTCAGACAAGTAAGGCACTCTGGGTAGTGTGCAAAAGAATTTGCAGTTTATCAAAAAACAATGTCACATATAACTGTCCATCAGTTGTTCCTTTGAACCCTCTCTTTCACCATTCTACTTTTGAAAGATGATATGTCATGAAACTAACCAGCTAGTATTCTCCATTCCCATGCTGGTTCTGATGGTCTGTGCCATGTTTCACCAAACTGTGTGTTGACATGATTACTCAGCACACAGTACATCTGTTTAACTGAACCCTAACGCAGCATTTCTTTCCTATACTGTGGAAAGAGACTGTAACATTTCTATTACTAAGTGCAGTTCACCAGCTTATTAGGTAGCTTCTCTGATTACAGACCCATGCCAGTAATTTTGCACGT
Source organism: Protopterus annectens (assembly GCF_019279795.1). Lineage (NCBI taxonomy): Eukaryota > Metazoa > Chordata > Ceratodontiformes > Protopteridae > Protopterus > Protopterus annectens. The sequence goes on from NC_056746.1 coordinate 224,115,385, forward strand.
AACTAAACTGCTAGAAAAAGCCATATATAATCAAAGTACTCATTAGCATGATTTTCTTCAAGGAGGAAGTACCCTAACTGCACTGTTAATACTCACTGACAACATACTAATACTAACAAAGGCAACTTAATAAGGTGCATTCTTCATAGACTTCACTAAGGTCTTTGACAGTGTCAGGTCACACTCTCCGAGTACAATCTCAAGTCATCCACAGCTTTATCACCTCAACAGTTATTTGTTTATTAATTGATTGATTGCATTTGTTTACTGGGGTAGTACGATTGGGCAGAAAGCTATCCCTTTTCAGCAAAGGCTGAGGGAGAAAAGCTTCAGAAAAAAATCAAACCTTACATAAAGCACATAGTAAACAAGTAATCAACAAATATACACCTTTTAAACAGAATATCATTCATTAATGGCATCATCAAGCAATGAAATATTAAACTTTTTTCAAGGAGAAAAGCTCTGGGGGGGGAAACATTGCATAAAGATCATAATAAATAGAGGTATACTGATAATCAACAGAAGTATGCAAATAATCAACAAAAATGCATTATAAATAGTGTTATTAATAGCATCTAAAGAGTTATGAAACATATTTGGAAATTAACTTGGTAGAATGATAGAAAAGGAAGAAATGGAGGATTAGTATTAAAAGGTGAGAAATAATGTTTTAAGATAGGTAGACAGAAGAAAAGGGAGAGGCAGAAGACAACAAGGAGATTATGTGCCAATAACTAAGGATATAGTGCTTGGAAAGAAAAGGAGAAAGTAAGGGGCAGGATATTTATCATCCAGGAGTTGTGAGTGTACAGAACCCAGGTATCTTTTAGGTATTGTGTTGTGTTGCTTGTTTCTTAAAAAGAGCTGGTTTTACTGTGTTTCTTGGAGTGAGAATAAGGGAGTTCCATATTTTTGGCCAGGAAAGAGGAGTACAAAGAATCACTAGCTGAGAGATTAGGTTTTGTAACAGTTAATATTTTTCAGTGGATCTCAGCTGTCTACTTGGGCTATAAAGCTGGAGAATATTTTTCAAGTTAAGGCATTTGTTTGCATAAAAGAAGAGTTGATGGGAAGTGACTACTTAGTAAAGTGCAACTTCTCTGGAAGGCCCTTCAGCGTTGGAAATAACAGTACTTTGACTTCTCCTTAATCTGTCGCCACGGAGAACCCAAGGCTCTAAGTTCTGTCTTTTTTGGTCTCTTCTTTAACTGTCTTCCCATTGATCTTAAGCAGTCAAACTCAATTCTTGCAGATGACCTAGTATTTTTGTGAGTTTCAATTCTTGCAGATGACCTAGTATTTTTGTGAGTTTCAATTCTTGCAGATGACCTAGTATTTTTGTGAGTTTCAATTCTTGCAGATGACCTAGTATTTTTGTGAGTTTCAATTCTTGCAGATGACCTAGTATTTTTGTGAGTTTCAATTCTTGCAGATGACCCAGTATTTTTGTGAGTCTGTGCATGATCATGAAACAGTTCTCTGCATCCACCAAATACAATAAGCTCTTATAATGGCTACTTACCAAGCAAATTATTCTAAACACTAAAAAAAAAAGAAAGAGAGAAATACTGGTATTGTTCTTGGGCCCACAGCCAAAAAAAAATGAATCGCCTGCAATTTCTAATTGCTTCTGTTATGTGCAGCAAAGGTACTATTGAACAAATGTACCTGTGTAGATTAGATAAATTTTATGCTATTGGATTTGTTTTTCGTTGGAAGAGACCTTTAGGAGCCAGGACTGTTTTAAGGTTTATCAGTTTATAGATTAGATAAATTGGTCTGAAAACTGATCCTTCTCTGACTATAACTTATCACACTGATGACATAAAAGAAAATATTAATTTGATCCTTCTTGGTTGAAAAACAAATCTCCCACTTCCTCTTGTCTGAAGATAGAGAAGCCATAGGAAAAACTGTTCTACTTTGTCAACTAGTATTGTTTTACACTTTGTTGCATATGCTTCTGAGAAAAACATCGCTAAATTGCAAACCTTTTCTAGCAGAACTTGTCACTTCATTCTAGAGCATCACTGTACAACATTTTAAGTTCCCAGACTGGCTTCCTGTACAAACAGCAAGCAGACCTCTTCCTGTTAACTCTAGCTTACAAAGAAGTCTACAATGATACTGAAATTTAGTTTGCTAGCATAACCCTCCTCCCCCCCCAAAAGAAATTCATCCACTGAACACTTTGTCTTCTAGACTGCAAATTGTGTGATTCTCTCCCAAATCACATTAGAAGATGCCACTCATGTAAAGATGTTAAGCTAAGATGCTGCCAGGGAGTCTAAACCAAAGGAAACATCACGTGTGTGAAGAAAGTTCTGTGAAAGACCTACGGGTATGAAAGTAGAAAAAATGCAGTTGCCTTACCTTTCTGCAACAAAACAATGAAGGCCTTCTTGTAAAGGAAAATACGGTGAGTGAAGCTGTAACTGAGATGCACTTCATGAAACAAAATGATAAATGTGTGGAACAGCCTGCTGTTGTGGAAGTTGCGCTTCTGTGTAAGGAAATGGAAAGCATAACTAAGCATGCATTAGCTGTAGTAAACTGTTGTTGCCATGGAGAAAGTAATGCACTAAAGTCTGAACTGGAGAATGTAAATGCCAAGTTGGTTCCAAACAGAAAAGGGGAGAACTAGACAGCACCAACCTTAGGCTTGATTTAATTCCAGTAACTCCTCGTCTTTCAAGACCACTCTGAAAGATTTTCTAGCTAAAATCTGTCTCTGTTCTTGCTCAAAACCAGGATAAACTATATCCCTAAATGTGAGCAAGTACTTTTCATTCCTTACACCCCCTTACTCTCCCTTCTTCACTTACTTCCTTACTGCTATCAAATTCTCTTCCCTGATTTTCTCCCTAAGTATGCCATAAGCCTGTTTTTCCCTCACTTCATATTGCAGTTCCCATTTCTGTTAGACTACATTATCTTTAATTTCTCTACAAACTGTCTAAACTTTCTCTCAGTATTAAATGATTATTATATACCTTGTATAAATTCTTAAACCAGTGTTTTAGGTTATGTGTAATTTATTATAATTAAATTGCAGATGTTTCTGTTTTATTTTTGAAGATTGTAAAATTATTGTTCTTAAAATGTTTTGTAATAATTTGGAGCTTTTCTCCCTGAGCCTCAGCTGAAAGTGGGCTTCTTCTCATTTGGACTTTCCCGGTAATCGAATGTCAATAAATAAAACTAGAATGGCATCAAACAAAGGAAATTTGATAATAAATATATGATGCAGAGAGTTGTAACAATGGGCAGCATATCCAAAATAAGTCCTGCCATAAAGTGTCCAAACTTCCTGAGGACCCGCTGCAGTTCAGAGCAGTCTGATAAATCTGACATCCAGCTGAGCAACCTTGACAACAAGCTACACCAAGCTGCACTTTTTTTCTGACAGAAGGAATTGCATTTAAACATTGCTTAGAGAGATTCCAACTCAGGTAGTCTGAACACAACTGGGCAGGAAAGTGTCTGCATTCAGAGAAGGGTCCGATTGATGGATGTGTTGTTACTCAACAGTATCAGAGCATGAAAATTTTGGCAAGAATCAAAATTAAAATTGGTTGTTGTGCTGTCTACTGGAAAAAGTCCTCAAGTGATAGAATTAGCAAGAAAAAAGCCATCATCTTTAATCATTTGTAAGATTTTGCTGACTTAAAAACATACCTAATGTCTGAAGCAGCAATTGAAGTGATCATGAGGAATCACAGGAATATAGAAAACTAAGTGATGTGAATACTAATGAAAAACTGCATTTACAAATTAAAGAAATGAAAGAAAGGAATCTAGAGTTTGAGACCAAGTTAAAGCATGTGAGTATATAGCAAAGTTAACATTCCCGAAGAAAAAACGAGCTGCAAGCAACCCAATGAATAGACAGCGTCATTTAAAAATTTGAAAACGTTTAAGAAGGAAAACAAAAGAATACTGTGGGGACAGTTGCCACAGAGTTTGAGGGCAAGCTAAGGTAAGGGTCAACTGCCTTTTGGTGCACATACACACAGGTCTGACCTGAGTTGGGAGGGTTACATGTATAATGCCCCCCATTGGCAGCTGTGTGTTATATAACTCCATTCTGTTTCTGCAGTCTGAAAGAGGTTTTCCACACATGTGGTCCTAGTGGATGAAACCACGCCTTCCTGTAAGTAAAAAGGGAGAAGCAGAGACCTGTTGAAGAGTGGAAGCTGGAATAGGAGCTCAAGAGGAAGGGACCATAGAAACAGACAACTGGTGAAAGAGCCATGGCCTCAAGCTAAACGCCAAAAAGTGTATAGTCATCCCCTTTGGCAAAAACAAAGTGCCCACAAATTACCACATAGGTGGTAATCCATTAAGTACAGAAGAAGTAATTAGGGACCCAAGTTGATAGCAATCTCTCATTTGACAACCACGTGGCCAAAGTGGTTAGAAAAACATTTTATATTGCCCACCTAATCATGAAGGGATTCACATCTAGATTAGGGGAGGTCATTGTGCCTCTTTACTCATCCCTCATCAGGCCCATAATCGAGTACAATGCCCCTTTTGGGATGTACCTTACCAAACACCTGCAGCAACTGGAAAGACCCCAAAAGTACCTCACCAAGAGGATCAAAGGGCTCAAACAGATGCCATATGCTGCCCGGGTAAAGAAACTCCAGCTCTACTCAGTGGCATACCGCCTGCTCAGAGGTGACCTGTGCCTGACGTATAAGGCCATGTCCAACCCAGAATTAAGGGACATACTACACCTCAAAAAATCCAAATCCCATCGAGCTACACGCTCGAGAGACTTGAACCTCAGCACTGAAATAAATAAGACCTGCTGGAGGGACAGATTCATAACCCAGAGGCTCCCTTCACTCTGGAATAAAATCCCAGTCCAGGTTAGGCAGAGTCCCTCATTGATTCTCTTCAAGAGGAGTCTTGATGAGTGGATGGGAGATCATAGGTTTACCCTGGGTATCACTTCTGTGTCACTGTTAGACAGAGGCACAGTATACTAACCTCAAAAAAGGGCTTTAGCAAAATTAATTTAAAATGGGTGGCGAAAGCCAAACACACTCTGGCTAGGCTTATAAATGCCCTAGGGCAGATAGCCTAGTATGAACCTATGAACCAGGAAGAGCTCAGGAGAGAAACAGACTGATACTTGCTAAGTAGACAGTGTTTTACAGCCAAAGAGTGCACCAAGCCACAGTGCCTAACCAAGAAAATCAGTTTTGATAAAAGATCTCTGTGTATTGGGATAAAGAAGATCTGAATAAAAAAACTTCAAAGTAGTATGTTGTTACACTGTGTGTTCGGAGAGAAAGAGAGAATTAAACTGCAGTCTGGAAAAGCTGCAGGTGTGATCCCAGAAAGGAAACCTACCTGAAGAGTGGTTAGTTTTAAGCATTAACATTTTGAAGTATCTGTGCAGTATGAAGCCTCTAAGTCTACAGGTAAAGGTACTGTTGCTCGTTGTGAAAAAGGTAAGACTTATATTGGGCTGAAATAATTTTATTGATCCAGTGGCTGGGGAAAGCACTTTTCTTTGTTTGCCTTAGTTTAGTTTGCAATGAGTAAATAATTTATAATTACAGTCTTAAGCATATTTATTCCCTTTAGAAAGTAAGAAGTTGCTGCATGCTCATAACAGTCTGTTTACTCTGGAAAATTTGATTCTGGGTAAAGGGCATTAAAGCATGTTTAAGTGTGGTGAATGCTGTCATTTGAACGCAGTACCTTTATGACACATTGCATTACATGGTTGTGCAAGGTATGCATGCATTTGTGTATTACAATCTGTATATCTATCTGTCCGTCTATGTAGATAGATATATACATACACACACACACACACACACACACACACACACACACACACACCGACATTTGCCTTAGAAAGGGGAGGCCATTTGTAGTTGAAGTGGTGCAAATGGTGTAGGATGATGAAAAAAGAAACCAGTAAATCCATAGATGCCTAAGATGGCAAAATTGTCATGTGCTTGTCTAAATATGATTAACATGGCTGCAAACACTGTTCAAGTACATTGCAACTCTTTTTTTCTTTGTGCTGACAATGCTGTTGAACATGTAGAATGTGATTATCCATATGTCAAGGAACTCACTTTGCCCTACCAGATCTGTTTTACTACCTGCCCAGGAGATTATTCTCACTGTCGTGTAGCAACTCTCTTTCTTTCTTAGCCAATCTTCTTCCTTCAACCTGGAGTGAAGTAACCAAGTATTACCTATGACTGCTGGAGATGAAAGGTGAGGGTGCTTTAAGAATCTGGTGATGTGAGTAGAGGCTACCAAGTTGTTACGCATCATGATTGCAGTGCAGCATCGTTACAAGACCTACCCAGTCCATTATGCATTTGTGTGTTTTTATTTGGATGGATGACTTAGCATCTTGTGATTATACACATTGCCAGAAGAGCATTTTGTAAACATGTTGTCAGTTCCTCTGACTGCGTAGTGTGCAGCTAATCTTCCAGTAATTCTGCGTTAATGAAATCCATTTTCTCCCCAGCTGCTTCTGATATCCCAGGTTTGGGATATGAGCTTGGACAATCAGCATTCCTGTTAGTAAATATAACTAAATGCATGACTTACTTGGCATTTAGTATACCATGTTTGTATAACAGAGTGCTGTTTCAAAATTGTGACACATTGTACATATTTAGTAGCAGAGCCGGACGTTTGTGGGGGAAGGGGTAAGTCCCTTTTTTTAGTATGGATACAGATTAAGCAGAAACCATCTTAACCAGCATTCTGTACTGAAGTCCGCATCATAGCAGTGATTTGGTGTACTGATGACCTGTTTTTTCATTTTGAGAGTTATTCCAACAAAGCTTAGTACGATCCAGGATTTCTGGAGATAATCAGCAATGGTGCATAACTTTCAAAGGTTTGCAGCAAGAATGCATATTTATGAAACGGGTAGGTGGCTTTCAATGTGGGTGTGGAATACAGATAGCATTATGGAAACAACACAGTTTTCCTATCCCTAGGACTCATCTGACTGGTCCCAGAATGTACTATATCTGGAGTTAGAGCTGGAAATCTGGATTTCTGGTGTTAAGACCTTATCTTTTTCCTTCTTGATACATGAGTGATGGAAAACAGCTCCAAATTTGGAGCATACAAAGATGTTCTGGTTTATTCAGATGTAAAACTGGTCTGTAACTTTTTTATTGCCATCATTCCAGTAATTGTATGCCATAACTTATACTACAACTTTTGCTACCTTTTACCTTTGTTGTAACTTTTCTGGGATCACGCTGCTATAGAACCTCCAAAAGGCCATCCTCCCCACTTTTCCTTCCTTTTAGTCTGTTGCCTTCCTAACCTACAAGAATCTTACCCCACTCTACGCCTCCCGAGTGCTTGCACCCCCCCCCTCCAGCCCCCTTATAAAATTGGATTCTGACATTACATTTAGCTCTCAGGTTCAAATTACCCACAACAAATGTTTCCTCCTACCTGGAAATTGTTTTTTTGTTTATTTTCTCACCACACTTGAAAGCAGGTGCAACCTGCTCCCTTCGCCCTCTATTCCGGGCTCACTCTGCTCCACTACCTTACCTCCATTCCCACCCACCCCTACTTCCAGTAGCTTTATACTTCCTGTAGCTCCACCCTCTAGCTACCAATCAGTACTCTTCGTTACATTCATTACTATCCCCTCCCCTACCCAGCCTCTCCCTCTCCAATCTACTGAACTCCACCCACTACCTGCTTTAGTATTTCTCACAATCTCACATCATCCTATTTCAGGCATGTACCTCATACCACACTTTTTATCAGTCCTACTTCTTACTACTACTATCTGTCTCCACCACCACTCACTCTAGAATAAATATCTCTCCCCCAATATCGACAACACTAACCACTCACTCACATTCTAACCTAAGGAGTTACTCTGACATGTCACCATCCCTATTTATAAGCAACACCCTATGCCCAGCCAAACCATGCCTTACACTCACTACCACTAAGCTGAAATTAACACATTACCCACAATTACCATCACTAAAAACTCACCAACCACACACTATAGTACATCTCCTCTTAGTATTACCCCAATGTGGAGATGTTCACTCTAATCCTGGATCAGAGAGCCTAACTAAAATTACCCACACCCCAAAAGCCCATGATGTATAATTTGTAACAATCAATGCATGAACCCTCTGCAACAAAATTACTGAATTCCAGTCCTTGCTCTGTCACTACTCCCCAGACATAGTAACAATAACTGAAACCTGGCTTAAAGGACGTATATCTGACTCAGAAATCCTTCCACCAGGCTACAACATCCTTTGTAATGACAGGAATCATAAAAAAGGAGGGAGAGTAACCCTAATCTACAGAGACTCCTTAACAATAAATATACATCCTAATCCAGTCCCCACTTTTGGTTGTATGGAAATCTTTAATGACATCCCTCCATATAAACCCTAACAAACAACTTTGTTTTGTCTTCATTTATATTCCTCCTGGCCATAACACCCCCCACATAGAAGACTTCCTAGGATGGATTAATCATTCTGCCCCCCAAGAAACTAATCATTCTAGGCATAACATAACCTCCAAATCTCCCAACACTAGCATTAATCTCCATAGTTTCACTCAACTTAGCTTGGAGCCTACACATGCATTAATCACCTGAGCTGAAGCTATATTAGACTGGATTTTAGTATCCCACCCCCACTTCTACACCAATATTGGTACCCTCCCTAATACTCTAAGCAACCACCTACTTGCATACACCCACAGAACCCATCTGCATATCCCCAAACCTCACATTTACAAATCCATTAGGAAACTCACCCACTTTAACCAAGGTACATTCACAACCACCCTTCAAGCACAAAACTGGTCCCCACTAAAATCTCTGCCCCTGGATGATGATGCTCAATATTTTAATAACATCTTTCTTAACATACTAAATAACCTAGCACCTCTTCATACCAAATGCTCAAAACCTAACCATGCCCCTTGGTTGTAAAGCATACCAAACAAACCCTCCTGTCTAGTGACAAAGCCTGGAAAATTTGTAAAAAATGTAGGACTCTAGAAAATGAACAAAATGCTGCAAAAAACTTATAACTGATAAAAATACTACTACTCCTCTAAAGTGTCTACCCAAAATACTAACCCCCAAAAATACTGAAAATCTGTATCCTCCCTTCTTAATCCTGGTAACATTCAAAGTCCATCTCCTGCTCCCGACAAAAACCCTCTCCAGATAGCACAAATATTTAATACACATTTCATTGATGCCATCCAAAAACTAATCACTCATCCTCAAAAGCCAGCCCAGTCTCTAGCAATACTTCAAACCCCGTTAACCCACAAATAGTATTACTCCCAATCCAATCTTCTTACCACAACCAGTGCCTACATACCTAATTCAAAAAGTACAAACCAAATTAAAGCCGTGGTCACTCTCTGCCGATAACTTACCATCAGAATACTTACACCTAGCTGCCAGAGCTATTGCTTACCCTGTTAGCATTCTCATTAATTGTTCTATCACTGAATCATATGTGCCCCAACTATGGAAAAAATCCATCATAACTGCACTTCACAAAGGAGCCAATGCCAATGCCCATGATCTTTCAAACTACCGGCCCATCTCCATTCTCTCCCCACTATCAAAAATCCTGGAAAACTGTATTCAAACCCAACTCCTAAACCACCTCATCAACAACATCCTCCTAGCTCCCACTCAACATGGCTTCCACCTTGGTCATAGTACAACCACAGCTTTACTATCCTTTACGGATACTGTGAACAAAGCTCTTGATGCTGGCCTATCCACTACTGTGCTTCTATTGGACCTTTCAAAAGCTTTCGACACAGTATTAATACCCTATGCTCCTGCAACACTTAGAGAAACTTGGATGCTCTCTTAGTGGTTTTCATGTTACGTAAATGATAGACAGCAGTCAGATGGCAAAACCATCAACCAGATTACCTAGCTAACGACACAGGTGTCCCACAAGGATCCATTTTAGGACCAATACGCTTCAATATATTCATTAATGATCTAAATAAAGCCTCCCAACAAAGCACATTAATTCAATATGCAGGTGATTCAACTGTCATCTCATCCTTCAATAACTTCTCTAACCTCCAGAAAATCACCCAAGATGCTTTCTCCTCCACAGAAACCTGGCTAAACAATGCCCAATTAATGCTTAACCCCCCCAAAAAAACTATACTGCTAATATTCTCATCTAAACCACCAGGTACTGAATTTAAGATTTTCTCTCATGACAAAACAGAAATTGAACAGGTACAGTAGGCAAACCTTTTAGGAATTACTATTGACAACAAACTCTCCATTGAACAACATATACTCAATTAACCCACTTCAAACTAGGCAAATTATAGCGACACAAACTATACCTCGATTAAACTAAGATAAAACTAGCTAACACTTACCTCATTCCACCCCTTATGTATGGGAGCCCCATTTTCACCATCCTCCATGCGTCCCTCAGTAATAAGCTACAACATTGCTACTACAAGATAGCAAAATTTGCCTCTAACATGTCTAACCGCTCTCACCACTGCAGTGCTATCTCTAACCTGTCCTGGTTAGACTTTCATCACTATCTCCAATTTACTCAACTAACAATTGCTCATAAACTAATTTTCAAACCCATTAGCTGCCCTACTCTCACATCCATCTTGAGCACATATACCCCTAATCAAACCTCCACTCCTCAGAGAGAACCCTTCTAAATGTAGCTAAACCCAATAAGAGAGCAGGGCTGCCTATACTCCTACAACATAGCCAAAGTCTGGAATAGCATCCCCTTCATCTATTACTCAACTGGACTCCCTAAATACCTTTAAAATCACACAAAATATCTGCTTTTTACAAAATCCAAAATATACATGTGAAATACCATCTAAACCCCCATAACCCAAAACTCATTCCACCAACAATCTGTATATGCAACTAATTTTAACTATGTACTTTGCCTGTGCACTGGTGCTTGTACATATTTAGCATAATATGTTGTCATTCTATATCTAGACCTGCTCTAAATGTCTGTTATAACTGGATTTTTTCCAAAGGCTTTTATATTAAATATGTATTATTCTGTTTGTAATATTTTATTTACTATATTTTATCTTCTGTATTTCATTTGCTATATTTTGTTTGCTATATATCTGTGCTTGTTTTACTATTGGAGTTTTTTTCCCTGGGCCTCCACTGAAAATGGGCTTTCAAACCCAGTGAACTTTCCCGGTCAATAAATAAATAAAATTTTAAACATTTTAATCTCATTTTATGCATATATTCTCAGAAAATAGTAGTTTGCTGTATTTCTCAATTTCTATCTGTCTCTGTCCATCATGGGAACCATTTGGAAGTCGAGTACAACATGTCTGAAAGAACCTTCCATGCAGTGCAGAAAGGGAACAGACCCTGAAGATAAAGTGTCTTGAGTATTAGCTTGCATTGGGCAAGTGTGGTAGAACTAAAGTTCATCAAAGTTATGTCATACAGTTTATTTACGATTTTACTGCTGACCTGTTATAATCTGTTGTTTTTCTTCTCCAAGGATAAGAAATATGCAACAGATAAATACAAAGATATTTATACAGAGCTGAGCATAGTGAAAGCAAAATCAGAATGTGACATTAGTCGGTTAAAAGAACAGCTGAAAATTATGACAGAAGCACTGGGTGAAAAGTCTCCTGAGAACACCACTGCTGCTGGCTATGGTGAGTTTTTTTTTTTTTTTTGCTTAGTCTTCATCATAATACAGAAGTAGGACATGTTGCATCTGCATTCGACAAAGGCTATACCAAAGTAGACATTTTTAGAGCAGTAGATCTACTTCCATGTCACTGTTGCAGTATTCCTAACAGATGGAATCTTTTGCCAAGGACAGCTCTACGTCTGGCCAGTATACTAAATTTTTAAATTCTTACCAGCACTTTATGATAGACTTGGGTTCCCCGACATTGGCATAGGGCATAAAGGTGACATAGAAATGCTCCATACTGTGATCTTCTTTACCGCAAGTGCGAACACTACAGTTATATGTCAGTATGAATGCCCTTCACTGTGCTGGTTATACTGAGACTTTTTCAGATAAGTACCCTGTTGAGGTCTTTTCTTTCAAGTTTTTATTGTCTTAGAGCTACTCACAACCACACTCAGTGCTCTGTTTGTTAGGCATTTGTGCCGAAGACTCTTTGCAGTCATCTGTCTTCTCTTTCAATTTATGTTGAGAACCAAAATCAAGTTGTTGGCCCAGGGTACCATGGCAGCATCTTCCTGCCCCAAGGTACAACTGCCTCTTAAGAAAAAGGCTAAGCAGTAAAGGTCTGATACTGCAGTAGACCAGCCTCTGCCCAACGTGTCTCTTGAAGTGGATGATACCCGTAAGCACCACCCATTGTTGACATCTGTTCCATCTGCCGTAACCCTGCTAGTGGCTGGCATGGAACTAGTAGCTTCTTGTACATCATCCAAGGCTTTGCATACATCTGCTGCAAATGTGGGGGAGGAACCAGAGCTGATCATATCTGACAGATGTAGGGAGATTCCCCATATCCTAGTTAGAGAGGAGGTGCCTGGTATCTTGTTAAAGCAGATGTCCCTCTAAAGAACAGACAAAAGACTAAGCACATTTTTCCCACTCTCAAAGAAGCAGTGGCAGGATTTTACTCATGGTTTATTTAATGTCCTGATGGCTTTAACACCCCCTTAGGGGGTTTCATTTCCTTCCCCTCCCTGGTCCTCTACTCCTGAAAAATCTATGGAACCTGATTCCTCGACTGAGAAATCAGACTCTGATGAGGGTTCCTTGGCTTACTCTTCCTAACTGCCATCACCCTTGGACTGTGGTTGTGAGGAAGAGGAGTCCTTAGTTCCTGACTCACCCTGGAAGAGTTGTCCTTTGGAGATATGGTGGTTTGCGTGATTGAGCATTTCAGTAGGACTGCATCCAAGTTTCTGACATCCTGAAAAGATATTATGAGTTGCTGCAGATGGAGTCATCTAAGTCTTCTGCTATTCCCCCTGAGTTGACTGCTGTATTGGATACTTTTTCAGCTGCCTCTTTAGCAATTGATTCCCAACCTCCTGCACCTAGGAAACCTGTCCATTTTTATAAGGTCCATGAGGCTCTCAGGTTTCTTCATAAGTGTCGTCCTTCTGACCTTGCTGTGATTTGTCTCTGCTGATAAACCTTCTCAGCGTTTGCCTTTCTATAAGCTTCTTCCCTTAGACAAGGATAGTCAAACTATGGAGAGGCTAGGAATAAGGTCTGTACTTCTGTCGCCCTGGCATTTTATGCCTTTAACTGTCAAACTCACATGACCAAGTATATCTTAGCACTTTTGTCTCAGCTGGGTGGGGTTCTGTCTGACCTGCCTAGTTTTGAGGCCATGTCCACTGCTCTTTCTTTTGTGGGATCTACGTCTCAGGTGGCTTGTCACTCCATTAAGTGAGTTACGATGCTGCTGATACCTCCTGTAGAACTGCTGCTTCAGGCTGGGTCATGAGGTGATATTCCTGACTTCATCTTCAAGCTTTGTCTGATGACATTAAGGTTAAGCCTCTTGATCCACCCCTGTATAATCAAAATATCTTTGGTACTCCAGTGGCAAATTTATTTAATACCTTACAGGACCAGGGCGGGGTCATGAAGGATCTTAAACAGATTTTTGTCATTCCCATTCCCAGGTTTCAGAGGAATTATCCTGCTAAAACTGCCTTTGTTCATAGACAACCTTGTCAGCCCTCCAAAGGTAATCTATGAGATATCTAAGATTGGCATAGCTTTGGCATTGTCACCCACTGGAGTTTTCAGATGTTCTTCGTGTTTCACTGTTGCAGTCATTACATTTGGGTAATCTGCTGGCAGGTTGCCCTCTGTCGGCCTGAATAACAAAGTCTTGGGTCCTGCGTCAGTTGCTGTCTCCTCTTCCATGATGTCAGGTTGTCAGGAGTATAAAACATGCAGCCGACGCCATTGTATTCAATCTTTCTTGCTGCGCAGTGCCCGAAGCAGAAGCAGTTCGTAAGTGTCGGTCGGCTGACTCCTGAAATTTTCGCATTGAAGTTTCAGAACCGAAGTCTTCAAACTAAAGCTAAGTACCCCGTTGGGGAAACTTTTTCTTGCTCCTAACCAATGTCAGTAAATGTTAATAATTGCATTACTTGTGGGAAGCAAATACCTCATAAGAATTTTCATTTGTACTGTATTCCTTGCCTAGGCCCAGATCACAACGTGCCTTGCTGTTGGTTTTGTGCTAGATTTAACCAACCCACTATTAAGCGTCTGTATATTTTTGCTTCTAAATATTTTGGTTCAAGTTTTAATTATCCTGAAATGCCGTCGGTTAGCAATCGGACTACCAGAGTTCACAAAAAACGCAAAGAAAAAGACAGAGACAGACCGTCGAGGTCCAAAACCGACGAAGCTTCTCCTAAGCCAGTCACCGGTTCGCCGGTACTCAGTGAGGTGCTATCGTAGCCCCTGATACCCGCTACTTTTGAGTTGCAGGTCTCTACCGAGACCCATTCGGAGTCCGGTATGCCACGAGATTCTCAAAGTATTGAACCTGTGAATGTCTCTCCCTTGGATGGGTCCGGAGCCGCTGAGCAGGCACCGGCTTCTGAGGGTGTTTTCAGGCCTCAACATTTTTGTATTAAACCGACGCCAGCCTCAAAAACAAGGTCAAAAACATCTTCTGTGTCTAAAAAAAATGATGCATGAGCCACGTGCTCAGGCCCCTATGCCTAAAAAACAAATGATCAAAATGGCTGAGGATATAATTACCTTGATCAGGGGTTCCCAACCCTCCCCCCCTGCTAAGAGGCCTAGGCAAGGCATTGATTATGAATCTTCAGATCAGGTTTCCATTTCTTCTGATTCCTCTTCTGATCAGGAATTTTCTATTCCATCCTATGAGGATTCTGATGCAGAGGAATCCATCCCATCTGCATCTCCTCCTGAGGATTACTCTTTTAGAGAGACTTTGCATACTTTAAGGGAACATTTTACTGGGAGAGTCAGGACTTCTCTGGATCAAAAAAGAAGCTTAAGGATTTCCTTCTTATTCCTCAGCATAGGCCTTTGGCAATACCTCCTGTATTAGACATTGTTGATGTGTTTCCGGAATCAAGCATGCCTCCTGATTCCCCTGCTTCCAGCTCCTAGTAAGCCAGACAGATATTACAGAGTCCCTGACTCCCACAAATTTCTCTTCAAAAATCCTGCTACTGATCCTGAGACTATTTCTCAGGGTCCCAAGGGTGTAAAGACCTTTACAGCCAAAAATCCTACCCCCTCTGACAGAGATTCCAGGGCGCTGGATAGATGGGGAAAGAAGGTTTATACATTTGCAACCTTGGCAATCAGGGCCTTAAACTGCCAGTTTCATATGCTTAAATATCAACAGCATGTTATGGACTTACTGAAATAGAAAATTATGCTGATTTCTGATTGTGTGGAAAATAGAGTTACAGGAATTATTGCATTCAGCAGAACAGGTTCGAAAGCATACTTTGCAATGTGGTTTTGATTCCTTGGAGGCCTCTTGTAGGGCCGCCGTTACTGGATCTGTGATTAGAAGGCATGCCTGGCTCAAGGAGCAAAATCTGCCTGATTATGTTAAAGCTAAATTGTTGGATGCCCCTTTGCAGCATGATACTCTGTTTGGTAATAAAGCAGAAGTGGTTTTAAACAAAATGGAAGACAAAGCTAAATCTATGCAAACTGTAAAAGATTTCTTGCAAGTGCAGTCACCCAGGTTCAGTAGACACTGGCCTACTAAAAATTGGTCCTTTCCTGTGTCCAACAAAGCCACTCAAGGCAAATCCAGGCGCTCAAAAGGCTCCAGATACCAATCACAGGGTTCTTACTGGTCAAAGCAGTGGGGTGCCTCCACCTCCAAAACTGGAGGAAACAAAGCACAACCCTACAGTAAGCAGTCTCAATGACTTTCCTCTACCATCACCAAGCACTTACCGTTTGGAAGCCCCCTTGGGAGGAAATTAGCACTTCATGCTCAAAATTGGCAGTTAATTACCCAGGACAAGTGGGTATTGAACATAGTATCCCAGGGGTACAGATTTCATTTTTATACTTTGCCAATTCCAAACGGATGGCCGGATCTGCCACAAAACGAGTGGGCAGAGGCCCAGAAACAAGTCATGTCCCTCATGGATATATGGGGGCTATTCAAATAGTACCAGAAAAGGAAAAAGGACAAGGTTTTTATTCAAGACTTTTCCTGGTACCCAGAAAAGACAAATCATGGAGTCCAGTACTGGACTTATCGATTTTGAACACGTTCCTGGACATTCCAAAATTCAAAATGCTGAAGTTACAACAGCTACTGCCTATGCTAGGCAGGAATGCTTGGTTAGTAACTCTAGACTTAAGAGGCACACCTGCATATCCAAATAAGGGAATCATGCAGAAGATACCTCAGTTTCAAAGCAGGTTTTTTGCATTACCATTTCTCTGCACTGCCCTTTGGCTTATCTACTGCGCCCAGGGTCTTTACAAAGTGCCTGGCACCAGTAATTGCATTCTGCAGACAAAGAAGCATTCAAATTTATCCTTATCTGGATGATTGTCCCATTCAAGCAGAGGACAAGGACACTCTTCTTCAACATCTGGCATTTGTAAAAAGGCTTCTAGCATGCCTAGGGTACACCATAAACGAAAATAAATCACAAGTGGTACCTTCTCAAATAATTACATTCCTGGGTGCAAGCTTGAATACAACTGCCTAGATGGCTTACCTTACGCCAGACAAACAAAGGCAACTGACAACATACTTCAAACAAATGGCAACAAAAACTCAGTTATCTGCCAGACAAATTCTGCAGGCTTTGGGGTTCATGGCATCCTGCATTCTACTAATTCCATATGTGAGACTGCATATGAGGAAACTTCAATTGTACCTAAAAAGTTTATGGAGTCAACATTGTCACAGTCTGGAAACAGTGATTCCTCTCATTCCCTGCCTACAACAGGAGTTTCTTTGGTGGGCAGAGACATTTCACCAAAACAAGGGACTGTCATTCACTCTACCCCCTGCCACCCAAACCCTAACTACAGACGCATCAGACTATGCTTGGGGGGGCTCACCTGGCAGGGAGATGCATTCAGGGCAAATGGAGCCCAAACCAAATGCATCTGCATATCAACCAGAAAGAGATGCTAGCTGTTCAGAATGCTCTGACAGCCTTCAAGGACTGACTTCATCCAGGGACAACTACTGATAGACGGACAGCACCACAGGTATGTGGTACATAAACAAGCAGGGGGGGTACACATTCCTACCCCCTTTGCAGACTAGCCATGGCCTTGTGGAACACAGCCTTGACTTACCAAATACATCTTCAAGCTCAATTCCTGCCAGGAAAACAAAATACTCAGGCAGACGACCTAAGCAGAAATTTTATGGACTCACACAAATGGAAACTGAATCCACAAATCTTCAGCATGTTAACACAGAAATGGGGGGAGCCCAGACATAGATCTATTTGCCCCAAAATTATCAGTTGGACAAATTCTGCACACGAACTCATCACAAAAAAGAATGGAAAGTGGATGCCCTATCCTTCAGCTGGAAAAAACTATCATTCTATGCCTTTCCCCCTCTGCCTCTGCTCTCCAAGGTCTTACTAAAAGTCAGACAGGAAAAAACAAAAATTTTTATTTTATTTTTATTTTACATTTGTTAACCGGGCTAGTCCAACTGGATACATGTCCATTTTCAGTGGAGGCCCGAGGAGAAAAGCTCCGCTATCTAATACATGGTAAAAAAAAGTATAAACACAATACATAAGTCATTTCAAGCACAAAAAGCATATACACAATACATAAGGCATTTCAAGCACAAAAATACTCAAGGCATTTAAACCACAATATGAGGAAGTACAGAAAGGTAATAGGAGATAAAGCTGATACTTAAGTACTGGAATGTGTAGTATGAAACAGAAGTAATTAAGATGTTTAAAAGTTAGCAATAGAATGTAGAGAAGAGTATAGTTGATAGATAAGAGACAGCATTTCTAGTAGAAATGAAAACACCGAAAAAAATGGAGCTGGGAGAAAGTGTAAAGGATGCAGGAGATGTGAGGAGTTGTAAAGATCAGCTTGGGTTGTTGCATGAGCATAGCCAGTGGTTGGTTAGAAAGTGTTATAGTTTAGTTTTAAACAGTGTGATGGAAGTTTGGGCTATTAGGTCTGGAGGAAGTTGATTCCAAATCTTACCAACTGAGTTGGAAAATAGAGTCACCTGCGGTGTTCTTTGATAGAGAAGTTTGAATCAGTATTTTATTAGATGAGTAAAGGTTTTTTAGGTTGTTGTAGGGTTTTATAAGGTTGGAGAGCATAGGTGTATTTTCAGGGTGGTGAAGGGCTTTCTGGGCTATAGTAAGCTGATAGTATTGAATTAGGTGGGGTAGCTCTAGCCATCCTAGATAGCGGAGGTTCTGGCAGTGATGTGTTTTATATGGGGAGGCAGTGGCAAATCTGGCAATGTTGTTGTAGGCTGCTGTAAGCTTACTGATGTTATATTTAGAAAGGTTAGTATATATAGGGGAAGCATATAGTAGTGTAGAGATAAGATGGGTTCTAGCTATGGTAGTTCTTGCTTCAGGAGTTAGGAAAGATTTGATTCTGTAGAGAGAACCTAATTTTCTATTAGTTGCTTTTATGATTGAGTTAATATGAAAGTCAAATTTAAGTAGGTTGTCAATAGTTATGCCTAGAAGTTTGGTTGTTTGATCAGGAGAGATAAGGGTGCCATTGTTAGAGGTAAGAGAGAAGTTAATAGTGGGGGATTGGTGTGTAGGTAAGAAGAGGAGAAGTTTAGTTTTCTTAGAGTTTAGGAGGAGACAGTGATTAGAGAATCATTGCTCTATGGTGGTGAAAGTTTTTTGGGTAAAAGAGTGTAGGTCAGTTTGGTTGGTGGCAGAGCAAATGATGGTGGTATCATCAGCGTATTGAATACAAGTAGTTAGAGGGGTGACAAGATGTAGGTCGTTAATAAAGATGGAAAATAAAAGAGGACCTAAGATGGAGCTCTGAGGGACTCCTAAAGTGGTGGGCAGAAGTTCAGAAAGATTGGTGTTCCATAACACTGCTTGTTTCCGATTTTGAAGATAGGAGGTAAACCAGTTTAAGGCAACGCTGTCAAGAGAGAGATTTTAAGCGATGTAAGAGTAGTTGGTGATTCACCATGTCAAAGGCTTTTGACAGGTCTACAAAGAATGCTGATGAAAGTAGGTTATTATTTCGGTTTTTATTAATGGAGTCAATAAAGGATAATAAGGCTGTGGTGGTGCTATGGTAGGGACGAAATCCATGTTGGCAGTTTGCGAGGAGATTATTGTTTAGGAGGTGATTAAGTAACTGTTTGTGGATGCATTTCTCCATTATTTTTGCAATAGGAGATAGCAGCGCTATGGGGCGGTAGTTAGAATACTCAAATGAATCACCCCCTTTGAAGAGAGGGATGATGTGGGAGATTTTCCAGAGTGAAGGTATTGTACTTTCTTTTATGGTTCTGTTGATTAGTATAGAGATCGGGTAGGCAATAGCTTTAGCTCCTAGCTGGAGATATTCAGCTGGTATTTTGTCGGCTGAGGGGGTTGAAGGTTTAAGTTTTTGAAGTAGGTATAGAATATAGGAGGTGGGTATGGGTTTAAGTTGAAATGGTGGTGGGGTACAGTTTGGGTTACCTAGTAGAGCGGGGTCAGGGCTTTGTTGGTTGGCTAGTTTAAGTATTGTAGAAGTAAAGAAGTTATTGAATGCATTTTCTGTTTGTAAGGGAGAGTCAGGGCTAGAGCCTAGAGGATTGGGAGTTTCAACTTTGCCGGGGGATAGTAGTGTGTTAATAGATTTCCAGAATTTTTGTGGTTGGTGTTGGGAGGATCGCTGTAACTGGGTGTAAAAGTTCTTTTTATCTTGTATGATAGCTAGTTTAGTCATGTTTCTTATTTGTTTGAAGTTAAGGTGATCAAAAGAGTCTTTAGTGGTTCGCCATTTAGTCCAGGCTTTGTTCCTACTAAGGATAAGTTGTTTAGTGTTACTTGTAAGCCATTGTGCTGTCTTAGATTTTATGCGTATAGAACGCATGGGGGCATGATGATCAAGAATAGTGAGAAAGGTATAATTAAAGTGGTTAACAGCGTCATCTATTGGAAGGGTTTGTAGAGGTGACCAGTTAACTAGGCTAAGTTCATATTGAAATTGATGGGGGTCAAAATGTTTTTTGCTGCGAGATAAGCGGATAAGGGGAGGTGTTGATAGATGTGTTTTGTGCCTAATAATGTATGTTAGTGAGTGGTCACTAAGGTCATCTGGGAGGGTTCCTGTTGAATACTTTTGTTGGGGGCTATTTGTCAAGATCCAGTCTAGTATGGTTTCTTTATTATTGCTTTTATTTGTTCTAGTTGTTGAATTAATGGTTTGATGGAATCCATGGAGGTTAATATGGGTAGATGGATTCATTTGTTTGCATACGTTCCAATCAATATTAAAGTCGCCTAATAATATAGTTTCTTGAGGGAGATTGATTGAGAACCAGTTTAGTAGGTCTTCTAATATTGGGGGATTATTGCCTGGGGGAAGATAAGCACAGATAATATTTATAGTTTTGTGTGGATTGAGGGAGAGTTTGGAGACAATAATTTCACTATTAGTGTCATTTGGAGGGGTATGAATTGCTTTACATACTTCTAGTCCAGTTTTGTAGAGTATAGCTACTCCGCCCCCTTTTTTATTAGGACAGTCTTGTCTTAGGATGTTATAGCCAGGGGGGATAATTTCATTGTCTTTTATAGTGGGTTTGAGCCAGGTTTCGGTAAGGCAGAGAATGTCAAATTGTTGGACTTCTAGTAGGGCATGAAGAGCAGGAACTTTATTGCAATGCTACGGATATTAAGATGAGCTATAGAGAGAGATTTGGGAGGTTTAGTATGTGGTGTAGACATAGTTTTCATTTGTTGGGAATTGGGGGAAAGTACAAAGGTGTCTGGGCCTGGGTTAGGGTGTATGTCCCCGTCTATTAATGACAAACCTTGTATAAGGTGAGTTAATTGTGAGGGCTTCAAGCAGTGGATGTGTTTTGTGAGTGTATGAATAAGGTATTTGATATGTGAGAGACTATGGTATTTGGGTTCAAGATATAAGTTGTATATGGGACTGAGATAGGTAGTAAGTATAGATGGGGGGGTAGTTAGGGTGTGTTTGTGTGGGATGCTAACAGTAGGACTAAGAGGTTGCTCATAGTAGGTTATGAGGTAGGTAGAGGAAAGAGAAATTAACAGAGTTAGTAGTAGGAGAGGGAGGTGTGTGTGGGACATGTTGAGTTGAGTAGGAGACTGTATATAATAGATATATGGTCAGAGAGGTGGTGGGTGTGGGAGGAGATTGTTGTGGAGTGGGTGGAGAGAGGAACAAGTTCTGATTGGTGAAGTTTGTGGAGGGTGTGACTATGTGGGACTAAATGTAGAGGTTCCAGGGGTGGGTGAGATTTGGGGGCAGGGAGGGGAGCGGAGTGAGCCCGTAGGACGAACGGAGCGGGATGAGCCAAAAGAGTAGAAAAGAGCTGAGAGGAAACAATCAGCCAGGTAGAAAAATAGCAGGTAAGTGAAAACTGATAGTATGACTAGTAAGATGTAATTGAGTATCTTATAAGCAGATGTGCAGTACACAGATCCCAATGGGAGGTAGTTAGGCCAGGGGAAGGAAAATGTGTATAATAGGGTAAAAATCCAGGTAGAAGACAGTAAAACCAGTAAGCTTCTCAAAGATCCAGAGAGGAAGGAACTATAAGTAGAAGGGAGCCGTGTAGTAGGCAAAAGTTCAGAAGCAGGTATATGGAGGGAAGTAATGGGAATAGAGAAGGAATAGAAGTAAGAAAAGCAAAAGCAGTATTAAGGGAGAAGAGATTACAAGAGGTAACAAATTGTAAGCAGTAAAAAGCAGTATTAAGGGAGAAAAGATTACAAGAGGTAACAAATTGTGAGGAATTGAGGATAAGTGGGGAGGATGCCACCTAGTGGATAAATGTGGTAGTGCACCAGTAGTTCCACCGAGGTAGATCCCTAGCAGGGCTAATTAGAGAGAAAAAGGGAACAAGAGAAGAAAGAAAAACTAAATAAGTAGGTAGGCTGTTGGATTTCCTGGTAGGGGAGCTTACTGAACACCTAGTCGGCCTATGGGTAATTACATAGTACAGAGGTTTAGCAGCCGTAATACATACTTTCTCAACCTTCTGGGAAGGGCTTAATTCTATTCCCATACAAGGGTTGAAGCCTTGGAGTTTGTTGTAATATGTTTTGATCCTAGTTGCTCTGGACTGGCCTCGCCAGCACTGGTACCCACTTATAAGGAATATGTCTCAACGTCCTCCATGGTACTTGCCTCAAATACCTCATCTACTGTCTCAGCAGAACAATCAAATTCTGCACAGTCAGTTCCAAACTCTGAATCTTGCAGCATGGTTGATCAATTAATTATTCAAACAACACCTCTCAGTAAATTTGTGATGGATGTCATTTTGGAAGCCAGAAGGCCTACTACTAGAAAATCTTATGCTGATAAATGGAAGAGATTCTGTGCTTGGAACCAAGCACAAGGAACAGACACAGCAAAGCCCAATATTCCTCAGATTTTACAATATTTGACTGAGATGCTTGACAAGGGCCTATCTTTTTCTTCAATAAAAATCCATGCCTCTGCCATCTTGGCTCATTACAACACAGAGCCTCCCCTGTTTTCTCATCCTCTGCTTAAACAGTATCTTAGAGGGGCCAAGAATTTAAGGCCTCCCAGAAGATCACCAACTCCTGCATGGGACCTCAATTTTGTGCTGGAAAAACTCACCCTGCCTCCTTTTGAACCAGCAGCTACTGCAGATATAAAATTTCTGTCTTGGAAAACAGCTTTTCTCTTGGCAGTCACTTCAGCAAGAAGGGTTTCAGAACTACAGGCTCTCATGACAGTGGAGCCTTTTATTACATTTTACCCGGACAAGGGTGTCCCTCAGTACCAATTCTTCTTTTATGCCTAAGGTGGTATTCAGTGTGGCTCTTAACCAGACCATTCTACTGCCAACTTTTTACCCAAATCTACATAACAAAGGGGAGCGGATTCTGCATTCATTGGACGTACACAGACAACTAAGATTCTACTTAAACAGGACCAAATCTCTAAGAAAGTCTGAGCAACTACTGGTAGCATTTGCTGCAGGATCAGAGGGGAAGGCTATATCAAAGCAGACTATTTCTAAGTGAATAAGCCACTGCATTCATTTCTGCTACTTGCACCATGGTAAACCTGTGCCAAAGGGGATCAGATCACATTCCACCAGGGCTGCCTCTACTTCAGCACCTTTTCTCAGAGGGGTTCCAACCAAAGACATTCTAGAAGCTGCTACTTGGAGCTCTCTGCATACCTTCACAAAGCATTATCATTTGCCTCTCTTCTACAAATCCAGGGCTGGCTTTGCCACTGCAGTTCTGCAGGGCCTTATAGCCGCTCCTAATGCTGTTTAGTTCCTTCCTCCCATCCATAGCTTTGGGATTCTACCCAAATGTAATGACTGCAACAGTGAAACACGAAGAACATAGTATAGTTGTGTACACTTACCATAAATGTAGATGTTCGAGTGTATTCACTGTTGCAGTCCGGGTTACCCACCCACCATCCCCCTTTCTATACCTTTTCTTTCCTTCACTATACACTAAAGCCTTTGTGGTGTATTTGCTTTTAGATGAAGGTAAAGATGTTCATCGTGTTACACTGTTGTAGTCATTACACTTGGGTTCCCCAGTCAGCCTGAGTTCCAAAGTCTTGGTCCGGCGTCGGTTGCTGTCGCCTCCTCCCTGACGTCAGTGCAACAGGGGTATATAAGATGCAGCCGACGCCATTTTCTTTAGTCTTTCTTGCTGCACGGTGCCCAAAGCAAAAGCAGTTCGCAAGTGCCGGTCGGCCGACTCCTGAGATTTTCATTCCGAATCCAGAACCGAAGTCTTCTACAAAGCTAAGTACCCCGTTGGGGAAACTTTTTCTTGCCTCAGACCATTGTCAATAAAAGTTAATAACTGTATTTCTTGTGGGAAGCAAATACCTCATAAGGATTTCCATTCCTGTTGTATCCCATGCCTAGGCCGAGACCACGACATCACTGGTTGTCTGTTTTGTGATAGGTTTAACAAGCGCACTATTAAACATCGTTTTGATTTTGCCCAACATTATTTTGGCAGAAAATTTAATTACACCATGCCGTCAGAACTTCCGACGACCGGAGTACATAAAAAGCGCAAAGACAAGGACCGGCATCCGAGGCCCAAAACTGACGATGAGGCCTCTTCTAGGCCGGTCGCCAATTCTCCGGTTTTCAGCGAGATGCCTACGCAGCCCCTGACGACTGCTTCCACAGAACCACAGACCACCTCCAACTCCCACGTGGAGCTGGCTGGGCCTTCGGACGCTCAAGTTTTTCAGCCTACCGAAATTAACCTTTCAGAGGGAATCGAAGTAGCTGAGGCAATCCTCAGCTTCAGAGGGTGTTTTCAGACCTACTCAGTTAAGCATTAAACCCTCTGCTAAGTCTAAGCCTCCCTTAAAAACAAAGAAACAAATACAGCATTCTCCAGGACAGGCCTCCATGCCTAAGAAACAAATGCTCAAAATGGCCGAAGACCTTATCGCCCTGATCAGGGGGTCCCATCCCCCTCCTGATAAAAGGCCCAGACAGGATGGCAGACTATGACTCATCCGACCAGGTGTCCATTTCTTCAGATTCATCCTCAGACCTAGGATATTCTTTACCCCCTTATGAGGATTCTGATGCTGAGGAATCAATGCCATCAGCCTCTCCGCCTGAGGACTACTCCTTTGGGGAAACCTTACATACCATGAGGGAGCATTTCCATTGGGAAGGCCAGGATTACTCCGAATCCAAGAAAAGGCTCGGAGACTTCCTTTTATTACCTCAACAGAGACCCCTTGCTATTCAGCCAGTGTTAGATATTGTGGATGATGTGTAAACTGAATCCAGCTTAAATCCTGATACTTTCCTCCAGCCCCTGTTAAACCTGACAGATATTACAGAGTCCCTGACTCATACAAATTTCTGTATAAAAGCCCTGTTGCTGACCCTGAAACTATTTCTCAGTGACCCAAAGGGATTAAGCCTCATCAGCAAAAAGCCCAGTTCCCTCTGACAGAGATTCCGGAGCATTAGACAGATGGGGAAAGAAAGTATATACGTCTGCATCTTTAGCAATGAGAGCCTTAAATTCCCAGTTTCACATGCTAAAATATCAGCAATTTTTGATGTCTCAGTTGAAACAAAAAATGCTTCCAGATTCAGATCCTAATTTTAAAGAAATGCAGGATTTATTGCATGCAGCTGAACAAGTGGGAAAACATACTTTGCAATGTGGTTTTGATTCTTTAGAGGCCTCCTGTAGAGCAGCAGTTACAGGCTCTGTCATTAGAAGGCATGCTTGGTTAAAAGAACATACGTTACCAGATCATGTTAAAGCAAAATTATTGGATGCACCTTTGCAGCGGGATGTGTTATTTGGAGTTAAAGCAGAAGAGGTACTAAAGAAGATGGAGGATAAGGCAAAATCTATGCAAACGGTGAAGGATTTCTTACAGGTTCAGCCTCCTCGATTTAGCAGAAATTGGCCAACAAAGAATTGGTCCTTTCCAGTTACCGACAGACCTCAAAGGGGCAGATACAGACGTCCAAGAGGTAGAGGTCAACCACAAGGTCCTTACAGGCCTCGACAATGGGGTGCACCAGGCCAGAAGGAAGGGGAAGACAGGCCCCAACCATATAAAAAGCAGCCTCAATGACTTCCCACTACAGCTGCCAAACAGCTCTCTCTTGGCAGCCCCCTTGGGAGGAAAACTGGCACTTTTCTATCACAACTGGCATTGGATCACCAAAGACAAATGGGTTCTCAACATTGTATCTCAAGGTTACAGGTTCCACTTTCACACTCTGCCAAGGTTAAAAGGAATGCCAAATCTGCCACCAAATCAATGAGCAGAGGCTCAAAAACAAATTACAGCACTCCTGGACATGAGAGCTATTCAAAAGGTACCACCACAGGAGCAAGGACAAGGATTTTACTCAAGACTCTTTCTGGTTCCCAGAAAGGACAAAGTCTTGAGGCCCATTCTGGATCTTTCTTCTCTAAACACTTACCTGGATGTTCCGAAATTCAAAATGTTGACACTACAGCAGCTTCTTCCCATGCTAGGCAAGAAAGCTTGGCTCGTGACCTTGGACCTCAAGGAGGCAAACCTGCATGTCCCTATCAGACAAAACTGCAGAAGATACCTCAGACAAGCCATGACCTTGTGGAACACAGCTTTAGACTACCAGGTTCATCTGCCAGGAGAGAGAAACACGCTGGCAGACGACTTAAGCAGAAACATCATGGATCCCCATGAATTGGAGCTGAATCCACAAATATTCAGAATGATAACACAGAAATGGTGGAGCCCGGACATAGATCTGTTTGCATCCCCAACAAATTGCCAGCTACAGAAATTCTGCACAAGGAGTTACCATCCACAAGCATGGAAAGTGGATGCCCTCTCATTCAGCTGGGAAAATCTACAAGTATACGCTTTCCCTCCTCTACCTCTCTTTCCAAAGGTACTCATAAAAGCCAGGCATGAAGAGCCAAAGATGATCCTGATTGCACCAGACTGGCCACACCAGCACTGGTACCCAATCTTAAAGAACTTAGCACAAGAACCACCCTGAATTTTGCCTCAAATCCCACATCTGCAGACTCAGCACAACAATCATATACTTTATAGCCAGCTAAAGACCTTAAACCTAGCTGCATGGAAAATTCCTTAGTCAAGCAAGCAGTGCCTCTCTCCAGAGCTGTTATATATGTCATTCTGGAGGCCAGAAGGCCTAGTACCAGGAAAGCCTATTCGGATAAATGGAAGAGATTCTGTGCCTGGAACCAGGCTCGCAGCCTTGATCGTCTTGTCCCAAACATTCCTCAGATACTACAATATTTAACTGAGATGCTGAACAAGGGCCTCTCCTTTTCATCCATCTAGATCCATGCCTCTGCCATTTCTGCTCATTACAACACGGGTCCACCAATTTTCTCTAATCCTTTACTAAAACAGTACCTCAGAGGGGCTAAAAACATGAGACCACCCCGTAGAGCACCTACTCCAACTTGGGACCTCAACTTTGTTTTGGAAAAATTAACTTTACCTCCTTTTGAGCCAGCTAACGCAGCAGAACTAAAATATATCTCTTGAAAAACTGCTCTGCTACTGGCAATAACATCAGCACGAAGAGTTTCAGAATTACAGGCACTAATGACAGTGGAACCTTTCCTTATTTTCCACCAGGGGCAGGGTGTCTTTAAGAACTAACCCTACGTTTATGCCAAAGGTGGTATCAAGTGTGGCTCTAAACCAAACTATTCACTTGCCAACTTTTTATCCAAAACCACAGAATAAAGGGGAGAGACTACTGCATTCTTTGGACATTCACAGGCAGTTATGCCTCTACTTGGACAAAACCAAAGCTTTCAGAAAATCTGAGCAATTATTGGTAGCATATGCTGCAGGAGCACAGGGAAAAGCCATTTCAAAACAGACTATTTCAAAATGGATAGGACATTGTATATGTTTCTGCCATAGACACCATGGGAAACCTGTACCTAGCAGCATTAGATCTCACTCCACCAGGGCAACAGCCACTTCAACTGCCTACCTCAGAGGAGTACCTACCAAGGATATTTTGGAAGCAGCAACATGGAGTTCTGTGCATACCTTCACCAAGCATTACCATTTGCCTTTATACTCCAAATCCAGAGCTGGCTTCACCACTGCTGTGCTGCAAGGCCTTATAGCCACCCCTAATGCCTTATAGAACCAGCCACCCTACCTCAGCTTTGGGATTCCACCCAAGTGTAATGACTGCAGCAGTGTAACACGATGAACATAGTACAGTTTTGTACCTACCATAAATGTAGATGTTCGAGTGTAAACACTGCTGCAGTCCAGGTTACCCTCCCTCCTTCCCCTCTTACTTTGTTGGTATGTACCTATGTCTTCTACCCTTCACTACCTATGGGGAGTATTTGCTGGTAACTGAAAGTTGTTGTTTGCTTTTCTTATGTATACTTTACTAGCAATTTGAATTGCCTACCTAATTGGGGGCACCTGACATCTGGGGCAAGAAAAACTGAAGAAAATGGCGTCGGCTGCATCTTATATACCCCTGTCGCACTGACGTCAGGAAGGAGGCGACAGCAACCGATGCCGGACCAAGACTTTGGAACTCA
The DNA here is from genome assembly GCF_019279795.1 of Protopterus annectens. Classification (NCBI taxonomy): domain Eukaryota; kingdom Metazoa; phylum Chordata; order Ceratodontiformes; family Protopteridae; genus Protopterus; species Protopterus annectens. The sequence goes on from NC_056746.1 coordinate 224,143,727, forward strand.
GGCCAACTGGGGAACCGCCTGACGGCAGGATAACCCAAGTGTAATGAATGCAGCAGTGCTTAGACTCGAACATCTATATTTATGGTAGGTACAAAACTGTACTTTTATGTTGCTAAAAGTGCATTTATCTATATTCTGACATCTGGGGCAAGAAAAACTGAACAAAATGGCGTTGGCTGCATGTTTTATACCCATGATGACCTGACGTCATGGAAGAAGAGACAGCAACTGACGTAGGACCCAAGACTTTGTTATTCAGGCCGACTGAGGGCAACCTGCCAGCAGATTACCCAAATGTAATGACTGCAACAGTGAATACACTCGAACATCTACATTTATGGTAAGTGTACACAACTGTACTTTCCCTCACTTTCTTGTCTAAAGTTGTAGATTCACTGGTGGATTCAACACATATCTCACAATCCAGGAGTCCCTTTCTAGCCTCCTGCTGTGTCTCAGGAGCTTTTTGTGGATACCTCAGATCAGGAGTGGAGTGCTACTTCAGGCATTATGAGGGTTCAGTGTCTCTGGCTGCCCTCATCAGCAGCTGGATCACATCAACATCAAAGAAATGCAGGCACTTATCCTTGCTGTCCCAGCCTTCCATTCTGTTTGCTCCCCAGGACCTTTAAAGGTCTATACAGATAACACCACAGAGATGTGATACATTAACAAGCAGGGGAGCACAAGGTCCTGCCTTCTTTACAGACTAGCACTTCAGGCTTAGGATCCATCTGTCAAAATGCAGGTGTCTCTGCAGGAAATTTGCAATCCTTCAGGACAAAATCTGGTTGCAGACTCTCTGAGCAGGTCCAGAGCACACCCTCATGAATGGATGCTACTCAGAGAGATGTTTCTGGACCTTGCTCACTGGTGAGGCATTCATCAAGTGGAGCGGTTTGCCTCCCCTCTGAACAGACAGGTTCTCACTTTTGATCCAGATCTCCAGGTCCTCTGGCTTGGAGGGTGAACGCCATTTCTTTTTCAAGGAAGGGGATGTTCCTTTATGCTTCCCCCCTTTCTCTTCTCCCCACAGTCGTGCACAAGATCAAACAGGACTCTCCAAAAATTTTGATGGTGACTCCCTGGTGGCCCAGATGACACTGGTTCTCCCTCCTTTTTAATCTTGCCAGGGACAGTCATCACAAGTTACCTTACCAGGTAGATCTTACACAAGACAAGGGGTTTCTTGTTCACCCTCATCTGTGCTCTCTTCAGTTGATGCTTTGGGTGATGGGGTTTTAATCCCCCTTTGACACCATTTCTCTGATGACGTGCTTAAGGTTCTGAGGGAGGTCAGGAAACCCAGTACCAAAAACTCCTATATATCCAGATTGAAGGGATTGTCTGTCTGATGTCTTAAAACTTCAAAAATATCCTTTCTCACTTGTCAGCAACCTCTGCTTGTCTGCCTTTGACTACACCATTAGCCTGTTGTTCTGAGGTTACACAATTTTTGAAAGGTGTCATCCACATCAGGCTTCCAAAAAAGCCCATCTCTCCTTCTTGGGACCTTAATTTTGTCTTTGAAAAATTAACTCAGACTCCCTTTGATCCTGCTGCTGCTTGTCTGCAACATTGCATCTGGCAGACTGTTTTATTCGTGCTCCTTGCTTCCGCCAAGAGAGTTTTTGAACTCCAAGCCTTGATGGCGTGTTTCTCCTTTTTTCTTATTTCATAGGGGAAAGCTTGTCTGCATACTAATCCTCCTCTTATGCTCAAGGTGGTCAATAAATTGTCCCTTAGTGTATCTATCCAGCTTCCTTCCTTTTTTCCTTCTCCACAGTTTGCTAGTGAGAAGGTTCTTCATAACTTGGGTTTTCAAAGAAAACACTGGTATTATCTAGGTAAGACAAAGGCTATATGTAAATCTAAGCAAATTTCTGTTTCCTTTCATGCCAGGCCTGTGGCTTTGGCTGTTTCTAAGCAAGCCATCTCCTCCTTGATTTGTAAAGCCATTTCCTTTTGTTATTCCTTTCATGGCAAGCAGCCTTCTGCCTCTTTTCAGGCCCATTCTGCCAGAGCAGCGACCACCTCTGGGACTTTCTTCAAAGGTTTGGACACCAGTTCCATCCTTGAAGTGCAACTTGGTCTTCTGTGCATATTGTCACTAACCATTATGAGTTGGATGTCATTTCTAGAGCCAGGGCAAGTTTTGCCAAGTCTATCCTTCAAGGGTTTGTGGAAGGTTCCTTCTTGCCTTCCTCCTCCTCCCATTCCTCATAGTAGCTTTTGTACCCTCCCATCTGTTATGAATACTGCAACAGTGATATGGAAGGACATAGTACAGTTGTGCAGAATCTTACCATAAAAGTAGAGGTCCTTCTCTTCACTGTTGCAGTATTCACCCCTCCCTCCTACCCACTTTTCTTCCTTTTTTTCTGTTGGGAACATCTGCCTAGCCAAGGGGTCTTTGCCCTTCTCCTTAGGCCTCTCCTTTTTTCCTCAATATACGTGTTTACTCATCTTCTGGGATGGCTCTTGTTCTTCTGGGGCACTTCAGTTCTGAGTATGGAGCATCTGTCCATTACCTTTATGCCCTGTGCTGACACGGGGAGCATACATCTGACGTACTGCACTGGTAAAAATTAAAGACTTTGGTATATTGACTGGATGTAGGGCTATCCTTGGCAGGAGATCCCATCTGTTAAGAATACTGCAGCAATGAAGAGAAAGGACATCTACTGTTATGGTAAGAGTTTACACAACTGTACTTTTTGCATGTTATTTTAATTTATTTACTTTGTCATTCACATCTACATTTTCCATGTAGGACTGTAATAAGAACTTTGCTGGCAATTTTTTAGTTCACGGGCATAACCAAATATTTTCTGTTGCAACTAATCTGTATTTTGGTGAAAACTGGATGCACATGTTTAAGTACAAAGTTTGCATTTTGTATGTGAGTCAGCAAATATTATGCAGCTCAGCACTTGCAGATTTACTAAAATATAGTTTTGAAATGTATTGCCTGTTTAAAACAAGTTAAAAGGAGAGCTATTTTGTTTTAAAATGTACAAAGTATCTTGCATAGCATGTGCATGGAAATCCAGATTGAGTAACAGTACAGGGCAGGGCTGTCTACAGTAAAGTTGCGGAACACTGAGTGAAAGCTTCTCATTTCAAAAGGAAATTGATATCATTGCATGTTCCCTAGCTGAAGTCATTGTATTTGAATAGCATTAATGGGGATTTTTAAAATAATTCTTGCTTTTAAATTTCAACTCCCACTATGAACATACCAAAAAGGACCCATTAGAAGAACTTTTGCTCAGTATTTCAGTCTCCTGTGGTGAGTTATAGATGGTATTTTGGCTGTTTGTTGTACAGCCTACCTGGCTGCTTGCTCCCCCAGTATATGTGATGCAACTGACATGTTACACTGTCCATTCTAAACAACCAGTTACTTGCATAGCTTATGTAAACTACATACAGTTTGTGCTCTTTAACACTGCTACTACATAGATTCATAGGTTGTAGTTATTAAAGGTTTAGCATTTATCCATTTTTCCTTTAAATATTTAAGGAAGGGGCTTGCCCTCACCTGTAGACGTTTGATCCATAAACTGGAAATCTGTTATGCAAAATATCTCCTGTTTCCCCGATTTATTTTGCTGTATTAAGAATAGCAAGTTAACTGGTTACTTCATAAAAGACTATTGTTGCCAATAAAGCAGAATTTCTGAGTATCCAGTAATAGTGCATGCATCTTAACAGGAGACTCTCCCCATATTCCTGAGATGAATATATGTATCCGTGTTATCAAAGTCTAGTTTCTGAAATCTTGGTAGAGGTACTTACCTAAAACTAAGCCAGCAAAAGTGTCATCTACAGTCAAGCTGATTTGATTTGTTAAGCCAGATCGGTAACTAGGACGGCGTGATGGGGTGACTTTTAGAGGACACCGTCGTTAGATGCAGATTGTGAAAAAGTGAAGTACTAGTATTTAGTTATGAAGTTGCAAGGGTGTTGCAGCTTCGTAAATGAATGCCGATAATGCAATCACAGCTGAAGCTCCCAGTGTCTGATACTAACTTGAGGCAAGTAGCTTGGTACTGTTACAAGTACTTTGAGAAAATGTTTTTTGTGGGGGTGCCAGTTTGGTGAACTGCACAGGGCACCAGATGACCCAGTTACAGCTCTGTGTTAAACATGCACAATGAAATGGTCAGTGTGGGATGTACATGACTGGAATTGTTAAGAAGTGTTTGTAGACAGGACAAATGTGACACATTGGCTTTATCCCACTATTTCACTTTTCCCTTCCATCTTATTTATCTTATTTGCTTCCAGTAAAGAGATCCATTTGTGAAATTCCTCCAGTTGCTTCTTGGCATCTGTTGCCTATTTTTTGTATCTTTGTTGTATGTATACCCATTGACAAAATCTCCTTTCTCTACTCCCTCACTGCTTTAGTCTTTATTATATTGTCTGTCACCAGAACAATGCTGGTGAGCTTCTGAAAGTCGAAGTGAGCACAACACCCAATCCTGTCACCTTCATGTCTAATGAGCAATTTGTTTCATGAATCACTATTAGATAGCATGATGGAAAGGAGCATGCTGTAATTGTTAGTTTTGCTATGTATGTTAAAAAGACCCTTTCTGCAACTACTCATATGACAATGGGCCAACTTTAAAACCACACATATATTGTCATATATGTGGATCACATGTCAAAGTGCACTTCTGATTGCTTTTAGTGTGTATGTAGCCAGAGATGAACTAAAACAGACTCCTGATGTCATGCTGTACAGCAGAACCCCCCCCCCCAATCTAAGCACGTAATACATAGTGATGTACTGTGCACTCTGTGCCATTCAATGATATTGTACAACTGTATTCATGACTTTGCATCACTGTACTGAATGCCAGCATAGAAAACCGTGAGCAGAAGGCTTGTATACCTCTACACACTATGTTTATGGATACCAGGGCCCAAGCTCTTATCTTATCCTTTGGACTAGACAGCAGCCAGCTAAGCTTACCTGTTTCTGTCTCCTAGCAGAATGCTAAGGGTGAGTGATGAGTGCTAATCTTATGATGATGTTAGGTACAGCACTTTGTATGATACTTCTTTATGTCCTTGTGTAAAATAACCTTCATTTACCCTTTCTGTGTTCCTTGCAAATTAATAAAATACCACACTATTTGTAAGTCTGAATAATCAGTCTGCAAACATATCACCTGATTCTGTGTTGTCCTCTCTGTCTGTCTCAACTGATTGGGTTATTTGCTTTGTGATGAATCTGAGCTTCACAAGTACTTGAGCGCTCTCTCTACTTCTGCCATAATTCCATGCAAATAAGTCCCCTTAGTTATCATTTGCCTCTCTTTGGAGTTGGACGTTCATCAGTTTTTATCATCAGATAAGTGATTCTCTGTCTTTTCTTACTCTTTTTCAGGTTTTCCTCATGTCTGTGTCATGGTTTCAATTTTGTTTTATTTCATATCTTTTCACACAGATTAATAAATTATCTCTGTCTTCCAGGGCCTACTCAAGCGCTTTTTCATTTTGGACTTTGTCCTTCAATCATTTTACCTGTGCAAAGATGGACAAAGCTTCAGGCTTTAAAAAAAATGCCAAAAGTGTTGGTATAATATCACACCTCCGTAACCTGTTTTGGTGTTGAACACTTAAATTCAGACCATGACATTTGTGTTGTGTTTGGTTAAAGGGCACTTTTTGACAAAAAAAAATAAGTTAATCATTAAGACTCCTCTCCCTGACACAGCAGGAGATTTAACCATACCCTTATTGGCTTCATCTTCATCTCAGCAGCCCAACAGAGCTGAAAACCAGAGTATTAAACATTCTGTCAAGAACAAGCATGGAGATAAAGACGAGTATAGGGAAAAGGAGAAAAGAAATGGGCCATCTGATGCTCCAACTTACACTTCAGAGCTGAAACTTTCCAAGTGTTCTTTGTTGATTACACGTTTAACAACTTTGACAGTTTATAGACCCTCTACTCCTTTACCAGCAGCTTCTTAACCCATTATTTTTTGGGATCACTCCACAAAGAAGGTGTTGCCTTTTGGGACATGATCTTCTGAGAGGGAGCTCAAGACTGATGCCTCAGCACCTTCTGCACTGAAGTTCACTTTCAAGGCTTTTGAGAGGATTTTAGCCCACCAGTCAGCTAGGCAAGCAGATGAACCAGTTGCCTTGACTCCATCAGGACCCCCTGCCTCATCTGAAACTGTAATATCATCACCTGCCCAAGGATAATAAAGCTCTGAAAGCCTTGACCCCTCCCAGCTTCATGCATTGTAGTCCCTTTAAAGACCACCTACTGATAACATAAAGACTTTGAAGGCCCAAATTTCAGCTGTGCCATCTATCACCAATTCCACCATGAGACTCATTTCGAATGGAGCAGATGGTGCAGTCAGAACAGCAAGCACCAGCATTGCTGTTTGCCATCATTGCTTGGCTAAGACTTTGTGATTTTGCGGACAACATTTAATCATCCTTCCTTATTGTCCCAGATGATGGATACTCTCTTTGATACAGTACCCTGATGAAGGGAAAGCAAGTGGACAGAAATGCTGTTTAACAAAAACTTCCAGATCTTTATCACTTTCTTTCCTCCTAGTTCCAGACTTCTAATAGAGTGCCATCTGTTCCTCGAGACTTTCCAGCAGAACTGGTTATACATCACCATTTTTATCTGATCTTCTCCTGTCTTAACTATTAGTTGTTGAACCTCATTTACCTCTAATTTTGCTGTAAAGTCTTCCATAAATATTTTAATGTGTGCTTTTTTTATTTTCCCACTTCTCTGCTTTATACAAATTGTCATAAAATGTCCTAAATATTTTTAATACCTCCACAGGATCTGTGATTATTTATTTTTTTATTCATTTATTTTTGTTCTAGGCTTCCTAAGTTTGGCAACAACTCTTTCTATTTTCTGTTGCCTAAGTCACTGTGCCAAAAGTATTTCTGCCAAAATCTGGAGTTACTATCAAAAAACAGTTGCTTAACAGCAGTTTTTCTAAACTCATGCATATTATTCAAGTACGCCGTTATTTTCTCTTTAGCACTCTGCAATTGCGCCTCTTCTTGTTCTGTGACATTCCCCTTATTTTGTAATACTTTAACCTTTGTCAGCCCCCAATAATTCTTATTACTTCTTAACCAGATCTTTTTCTTTTATTTCTACCCTGTTTTTATACTCCACTTTCATTTTATCCCACTGTCTAGCCACAACTTCTGGAGTACTTTCTATCTTCCCTAATAACTCCTGGGTAATTTCCGCTACCCATTCCTTAATTTACTCTCTTTTTAACAGGTAGGTGGAGAAGTACCAGTGTCTCATGTTTACTTCATTACCCTGCATTTTTATGTTAGTAATTATTGGTGCATGATCTGAAACAGTTATTGGATGTGTCTTCTTCTGCCTCCTTTGAAACACCTTTCCAGGCAAATGTTGTTTCTGGTAGCAGTTACTTCTGTCAAGAGAGTTTCTGAAATACAAGTATTGTCTTGCAGGCAGCATTACTTGGTTTTCACAATGATAGAATTGCTTTTAAACCAAATCCTTTTTTGCCTAAAGTAGCTTTTGAATCAGAACAGAATCAATCCATTAATAGGTTCATAGGTAACTAGGCTATTGGCCCTAGGGCCTATATAAGCCTAGCCAAATGGTACCCTGGCTTTTGCCAACCAAGAAAATTATTTTTCTGTCCCCCTGTCAAGCAGAGCCACAGAAGTGATCCCCGGGGGGAATTTCCTATCTCCCATCCAATCATCAAGATTTTTCTTGAAGAGTGCTAATGAGGATCTTTGTTTGATATAGATAGGTAGTTTGTTCCAGAGTATGAGAAGTCTCTGGGACAGGAATCTATCCCTCCAGCATGTTCTGTTTATTGTGGTGACAAGGTTTAGGTCCCTAGAATGGTTAGCTTGGAGGGATTGTGATTTCTTTACGTGGAGCATGTCCAGCAGCTCTGGGTTTGACATAGCTTTGTATGTTAGACAGAAATCGCCTCTGAGTAGGTGATATGCAACAGAGTAAAGCTGGAGCTTTTTGAGACGGTCTGCATAGGGCATCTGTTTGAGGCCGGTAATCCTCTTTGTGAGGTATTTCTGTGGCCTTTCCAGTTGTTGTAGATGTCTTGTGAGGTACATACCAAAAGGGCCGTTGTACTCTATAATGGGTCTAATGAGTGATGAGTAGAGGGGAACAAGACCACTTTTTTCCTGGATGAGAAACCTTTTGTGATGAGGTGTGCCACGTAGAAAGATTTCCTGACTACTGTGGCAATGTGATTATCAAAGGAGAGACTACTGTCTATCTGTGTCCCAAGGTCTCATCACACTTTCGATGTTAAGTAGGCTACCACCTATGTGGTAGTTCATGCCTGTTTTCCTTCCCATTCATTGTAGTTGAGGATAATATACTTTGCATATTCTGAAAGCTCATCTTCAGCTCATGTTTTACCATTACATAACTAAGTCTGTATGTATGGATGATGACCTTTTCATGTGTTTTTCAGTGATAGTTGGATTCTAATATTTCCAAAGGCAACTTGTCCAGATGGCTGTCATATTGCATATCGGTTATCTATACATTTAAAAGCCTGACTCTCTTCTGAATTTAAAGGCCATTGTACCAAGTTCATGTCTATATGTTCAACCTTTTCCAGACACTCAACTTTGGATGACATTTTTGCTGTGGCAGCTTTGTCTGCTATAGGCATACCTTCATTAATCATTTGCAAAATAGAGCTGATGTCCAGATCTGGAGCAGCCTTTTGTGCCTTCATTTTGTGGAGTATCTTGCCATAATGTCACTCAGAGTGAAAAAAAATAGCTGGGGAATATGTCCCAACCAGCTGAGATGGATTGGAAAAAGGACATAGGATACAGAAATTATGTACTTACCATATATTCCTTGTTGTCCCTGTCAGTGTGTCTGTCAACATCCTGACCTTCATTCCCTTTCCAAATGATCTTTTGGAGCATTCAGCTGCTGGAGAGATTGTCAGACCTATACCAAAAGCTTGAGCCTATGGCCCTTTTTCCTTTCCTTTTTTGACCTGTAGTGTATTTATATATATGTATGTGTGTGTTTTTCTCGGCCAAACGGTAAGTGAGGGGACATATTTACATAGCATTATGGGGGTGGGAGAGCTCTGCTGGTGAAGCTCTTGGGTAAAACATTGCTAACTTGGATCTGCCATGAGATGCATAACAGCCAGTCAGGTTGGATGGCTGGAGAGAGTCAACAAGTGTCTATTGTTATAGTAAGTACATTACTTCTTTTACAATAGTCTATATTTTTTCATACACGTCACACTGTTGCTTGAAATTTCAGGCATTTTCATTTTCACATTTATATTTACATTAGGTGTTATTTTTTTCTTTTTTTTCTTTTTCACATTTACATTCTGTCCATTGTATTGTTAAAGCAGCTTTACAGGAGCATAATGTTAATATATACTGTCATTCACCAGATATAATGAAATCTAAAAGCAATCCAGATTTCTTGAAGAAGGACAGATCCAGTATTGTCAGGCAGATAAGGAGTGTAAGGTCAAAGGTGAGTGATTTTGTTTGGTTTGTTTTAAAAAAAAATGGACATTAGTGAGGCTGTTCAGCCTAATAGGGACAGTGTCATTTAGCCATCACAAACTCTGAAACTCTAATTTTGTGTGATTAAGTTAATTTTTTGTGTCCAACACTATACAAATGGTGTTGAGTAGCTGAAATTTAAATTGTACAGTAACTCTTTCTTCAGGTATGTATGCAGTGAAACATAACATGCCTTAATCAAAATAAAATGCATTTTTTTTTTTAAGTTTGACGGATCTGAGAATGTTTAAAAATCTCAAAACACACTTAAAAATGTTTGCATTTCTGTAGCAGTATATTCTTTGTTTTACATAATACCTGTGTATAATTTTATACACTGTTTCAATATTTGATGCAAAGTAAATTTAAGATTAGACTTACTTGTTTAGTTGCTAACAGCTGTTTTCTACTGTTGTAACCAGAAACAACCTAGATAAAAGTAGACTGGCTGTAATAAAACAATGGATTTTATAAGGAATCTTTATAATCTGAAATTATTCATGAAGATGCCAGTTGTATTGGCATAGAGATATAAAGCCCTAACAGTCACCCAGGCAACCCAAGTTTGATTAGCAGATCAAGTTCCTGATAGAGCCCGGTTCACGGAGAAGAGGAATGATGAGGCAGTACCTACTCACCTTTTTTTGTGGAAAGGTGTGGAGAATTGTTTGGGAGGGCACGTAGATCACTAGTATCGGTGGTGATTCTAGTGCTATGATGAGAGCAAGTGCTGCAATAGGTGGGAAGTCAGAAGAGGCATATGCCCCCACATAGGGTGAAGTAAGTTAGGAAAGCAGATTTAAGGCACATAGAGTGGGGTGACACAGGACTCAGTATTCTAGTTTGTGACCACCTGTTGAAGGACTTTAGATAAGTTAAGCATGCACATTGGCACACCAGTACTCACCACACAAGAGATGACCTGAAGAAAGTCAATGGGTATGTTCTTCACAGTGTAACTTGTTTGCTTAGAGAATGTTCTGCCACTAAGGTATTGTGTAAGTTGAATAAACTGTGGTGGTCCTGAGAACCAGTTCTGTTTGCAGATGAAGTCCTGACTGTGAATAGGTAATCCAGGATCATTTGCCTATCTACTTATTATATGGCAGTAACTTCTTATTGTAACAATTGTTAATATCTGCTATGACTTTGTGGATAGAATAGATGCTAGTTATCTGCTGAATGTACTGTGTTCTTCATCTGTAACTATGTTTGTAATATTTTAATTGCTTGGATTCTTCATCTGTAACTATATCTGTAATATTTTAATTTGTGGAGCTTTTCTCCCTGGGCCTACGCTGAAAATGGACCTGCGTCCAGTCGGACATTCCCAGTCAACAAATGTAAATAAATAAATTTAATGGTTTGGGCATCTGCTAGACCCAACAAGAGAGAGAAGTGACACAGCCTTGCCCACTCACTACTCTTTATGGGGGAGGATATGGTACCGCTTGCCGTGGGCATGTCTTCGTGTGACTGAATCCTTGTTGGGGACAGGACAACACATGAGAATGCTGGCTTTAAGGAGGTCAGGGCTGTCCTGAGGAACTACATCACTTATTGAAGTAAGTGACTTTCCCTTATTGATGTTCATTGCAGGCCAAGCTTTGGTCTTTGGCATGTGCGTTGTGGTTAAGGAGGCAATAAACAGCCCTTGATGGCTACCTTAAATGGCCACCTCTCTCCATTGGCTCTGACTTCATTGTATGGGGAAACAGTAGGATAGCTGACCAAGGGAGGGTCTGATGGTTGGCAGGTAGGAGAGACAAAAAAAGTAAAAAAAAAAAAATAATGATGCAAATGGAGCGTAGGTGAACCATTATATATATTTTAGCTGTTAAAACCTCTGGGCAGTAAACATTTAGGTGTGAAAAATGTAACTGATCACATTTTATTACTTTTTCACTTATCTCCCATTCATTTTTTATCAGCCAGATCAGTTTTCTCTTCATCTTTGCTGATCAGATTGTCTAAACCTGCTCAAGTTGGAACATTTCTCCCTGCATTACAAGCATCACAGTGGCTTGCCTTGTTAACCACCTCTGTCTTATTTCTATCAAGAGCATTTATTAGGTGTTTCCTTTTCTTCATTGATGCACAACTGCTTTAGAGGTAATAGAGATCTGAGGCACTGCACTGAGATATTTTAAGTGTTCCTGTGGAAACAATTAACAGGGTAGGTTGTATTTGTCAATCATGTTGCAATGTACATGGGGAAGTCATTATGTATTGATGCTTTATGAAAGAGGAAGGATGGAAGTTAGCTGTGAAGCATTCATTTAAGTTTCTCACTGCTAGCCTTTCTGTGGTGGCCACTAGACCATGTGTAGAAATCTGACCACCGTGCCTGAAATCAGCTCAAAAATCATTTTAATGATGGCTTTTTATCATATTTGTCTGTTATTTTTCTAAGACATGTTGCTAAATTTAGATTTTTTATTATTTTCTTTAGTCTGCTAGCAACACTTCATACCCAAAAATGTCTAGATTTGCTGTACATTCATTACTATATGAGTCTCTATTTTCCCAGAATGTAGACCGACATTTTTGAACTTTTCCAAGCCATAGACATCTTCTGTAAAAAAAAAAAAAAAAAATGCAAGACTCTTCCAAGAAGGAATTGCCTATTCTGAGAAAGTAGTTTATTCTCAGAGAATTATTTCAATTTTGCAGAAATGTTATATGCAGCTATGTAAACTTAACCATATGGTTATTATTTCTGAATACTAATTAATCAACTTGAGTGGGTTCTTAAGTGTATTGAATGTTAAAAATAAATAAATAAAAGTTCCTCTTATAGGACGAGGCAGGCCAAGTTTATCCATTCTCTTGGCATAAATCGCATGCATAATAGCATCGTATTTTTGGGTCTATATTATATCCTTGAACGCTTAAAAAAGCGAACGCTGATTGATCTAACTTATTTTTGCGAAACTGCAAAATATCGAAGCAGCAGAAATTCGAATTTTTTCCTAGGGAAAGAATTTGGTTGTCCGTTTCTGTTGCTTCGGTATTTTCAGTGTTATGGTGGAAAGTTACCTGTCGGATTTGGGTAAGTCTGCGATTGTGTGGATGTGAGTGTTGGGGTGATTTAGGTGAGTTAGGGTAAGGGCTCGGGGTAGGTGTGTGTGCGATTGAGTGGACATGAGGGTTAGGGCGGATTTAAGTGAGTTAGGGTTAGGGACCGGGTGAGGTGAGTGTGCGATAGTGATGGACCTTAGGGTTAGGGTTTGGGTTAAGGTAAGTGGGTAGTTAGTGGTGTGTGCATAGTTTAGTGTAGGGTTAGGTATCAGATTTTAGGTGTATGTGTGTGGATTTCTGTTTGTTTGGTGTGCTTGTGTTGTGTGTATGTGTTTTGGATCAGTGATTTTTTTCCCCTGGGAAAAAAATCGCTGATCTGACAGTTCGAGATTGTAAGCTTTCGCTTAAGTTAGGTCGATCAATCAGCATTCGCTTTTTTAAGCATTCGATGATATAATATAGGCCTGTATTTTCTTGGTCCATTGTTTCATTTGTTGGCAGCCACAAAGTGACAGAGTATTCCAGCAGTGATGATACTGGGCAGACAAAAAAGACTCAAATGGAGACTTAACTTGTTATTCTGCCTACAATTAAAAGCAGGACTGCTTCTATAGATCTGTTCACCTTTCCGCATATTTTTCTGTATTAATAAAAGATTGTATACCTAAACCATCGCAAAGTCTAACTGGATACCGTTCTTTCAGAGAATAAGTTGCTGTTAATCTTCCAAGCCCAATTGAAACAGTAGCTGAATATTTAATATTGGCTTTCATATTATTTTTGAGGGGCTATTTTTTATTTATTGTAAATTCCATTCTGTAGTAGTAAATAGCACCTGTTCTTTGCTGAGCTTGTCAAGTTTTAAGTTGTAGCTATGTATCTATTTGTATTTATTTATACATACATATATATATATATATATATATATATATATACACACACACACACACACACACACACACGTGTGTGTGTGTGTGTGTGTGTGTGTGTGTGTGTGTGTTGTCATATTGATGTTTGTCATAGGGATCACATTAAATGGGATTAGTTGCAAGCAGATATCTGCCAGTCTAACCTGGCTTTTAGAGCTTCATACATCCCCAAAACAAGTCCAGCTTCTTCACTCCACTGAGGGTGTTTATGCAATCTTTATTTTATTTTGTTTTATTTTTTTTATTTATTGCTGTATCAGAGTGCTTCATTTCATTTGTTCAGAATTTATTCCTAAGCTCATAAATACTGAAACTGTGACTTGGAGGCTTTCCAAGATGGCTGCAGACTGATCAAGAGCTTGACTTCAGCTCTCCCAGTGTGAAAACAGAAACTGAGAGGCTACAGCCAGGTATGCTGTCACTTTGAATAATAATCAGTTATTGGCTAGTAAGTATGCTCCCCTGGAAGCCTGCAAAGAAGAAACTGAGAGAGCCTGAAAGAAAATCAACTAGAAATAGTGAAGAGAAAACACTGACTGGGAGGAATCTTGCAGCTGTTCAGCAAAAAGTAGTTCCAGCTCCAGCTTTGGTGTAAGACATGGCTTCGAGTAATCTAGAGGAAAATATAGGTCAGATGTGCTCAGAGCTGATTAAAATAAATGAAACACTGAATGAGTATATCAACTCAAATAACAAAAGGCTGGAAAAATAGAAGAAGCTTTAAACAGATACCCAGGTGATCTGATAAAAGTGTAAAAATCAAAGGTTGAAATAAGAAAAGGCTAATTGAGTATGAGACTGCTCAAGAAGAGAGGTTTCAAAAAATTTTAAAATTAGAGGGCAGAGCACATAAAGATAATCTGAGATTTTCTGCTATGCCAGAGAAACAAGAAGGAACAGACTACAGTACATTAATTTTGTGAATGCACAAATAAGCAACTGGACTGGTATTCCACAGCAAGAATTCTTAATTGAAAGAGCACACTGTGTATATGCTCAAATATGACCATGATAAAGCGGCCAAGACTTTTATAAGTAAAGATGCAAACCTACCAGCTGAAAGAGTGGATCCTGACAAAACTGTGGCAAAAGGGCAAAGTAGTAAAAGTTGGAGACAGTAAAGTGTTAGTGGAAAGTGATTCTCTTTTGTCTGATGTACAGTGAATAAACAAATTGATTCCAGAAATCAGGGAATGTCGAGAAACAGGTGATGGATTCAAGCTGCTGTATCCAGCTGTGTTCAAAATGTTTTTTTTTTTTTCCCTGGAGGATCAAAGTCATTCTTTGATGTTGAACAAGCTACAGTGGAAATGTAAAAGTGTTCAAGCAGAAAGTGACTCTTGCTTCTCATTCTTCTGATAATAAGTACATGCAGAGACTTTGCCAGTACAACCTTTGCCACTCTTCCAAAAGATAGTGCTTGAGAGAGAGAGAAGAGTATTTGAATTGACAAGAAGAATCGTGAGCACGATGGAATTGAACCGGAATCTAGATTTGGGAGATGGAGATGAACAGGAAGAAAACCATTAACATGGAAATAAGTGAATAAATGTGAGACTGCAAAACTTCAATCACATTTATGAAACACGGCTGTATAAGAATAAGTGGAAAGAGTGGTCTTCTGACGACTTTGTTAAACTTGTCTTGAACTGAAAGGCACTTGCCTCACTTCATGTCAAAAATATTTGGAAGGACTAAGTTGGGGGAGTATTTCTTTAAAACTTTTCACAATATAAATTGCATATTTTATAGTATTTTTAGTTGTTTTGCATGTGATAGTTATTAAAGAAAACAGATGCCTTTTTTCCTTTCTCTTCATCTTTCTTCCTTTTTTTGTTATTAAGACATATAGGCATTGCAGTGCAAAAATTGAAGAAACGGTAGATAAAAGCATATTTAAGTTAACAGGCTGTAATCTTGACTTGTTGACGTGAGTGTAAAAATACACAGATCGTAATATATGTAGAGCTTGATAGATATTGTGTAAATTAAAATGCTTTTCCCCCAATATACTATGTGTACAGTGAAAGGAAATGTGCAAGGCCAAACAATAGTTTTCAAAATAATATGCTTGCTTTGCAAGAACCGTTATGTTCAGCTTAGATATTAATAACATATAGCTGTAGGTGATACAGTAAATGCATCCTGTTTTAGAAAAAAAGGAAGTTGACTTTCTTGGCTTTCAGATGCAGAAATAAATAAATAAGTAAATAAAATGCAGACAGGTCAAGTGACACAAGGATGACGTGGAGAGACTTTTGTGAAGTCTTCAGATACAGCAAGGACCAAAAAAGGGCATGAAATAACCATGGACTTTTTCATGACACAGACAGAAGCCAGAACAAGAAGCCACAAGGACATTAAAAATAACATTGGTTGAAAAGAGTATATAAACTGGCTAGTATGTTTCATTCAGGGGTGTGACGTCTTAGACTGTGTGTGCCTTAGTCTATTCATCTGTCTAGCTGTGATATAATAGAATTGAAATAGCTCTGACAGAATTAACTGTTTGGCAAGAATTTGTTCTGAGACAAAGTATAACAGATACAGTAGTACGCAGTTTGTCTGGTCTACTTTTGGACATTTTCTTCAGTAACATTTCTTCAGAAAAGAAAGAGATACATTTCTTCAGAGCTGATATTGTTTATCTTATGTCTGCATAGGTGAATATCTGGATTAAGACCCTAGGCTTGTCTAATAACTAATTTTAAGTGGAAACAAGTAAATATGAGAACACTGAATATATTGAAATGTTTTCCTTTAGCAATAAATATTTCAGTGTGTTTTTCAAGCCACAACAGAGGACTTCATTTATCCTTTTTTTTACTTTTCCATGGTGGCAAGCTGATAATACATAAATAAAAACTGAACACTGGTTTCTTCAGGGTTTAAGATTAATGATTTCTGAAATTATGTAAGTAGTTTTCACATGTGGGGGAGGGGAATAAAGATAAGAAAGAAAAAAAAAAAGACGCCAAATAGTGTACATAGAAGCAGAGGCAGTAACACATCGCTCAGCGTGGATAACCTCCATTTCAGGTCATCTATGACCTGTGTTAGCAGCTGTCTGTGTAGCACAAATGTTCATATTAGGAGAGTTGATCTTCATTAGTTTAGAAGTGCATAGTTACGTGGTTTGTATTAAGTGAATAGGTTCTTGCAGGGGGTTGGTTTCTTGGTTGAGGGTTTTCATTAAAACAAAAGTCTTGTAAAATGTGTCATATGTTCCAGTATTGATCAGAAATTTTTTTAAAGGGTTAACCTGCCAAACATTAGTAAGTACATGTATTACAAAAGCTGGAAATAGACATTTAAAAAAGCTACCATATATAATAGGTGGGAATAATGACTTCTCACCATAGTGGCGGCTCTTTCCATATTATCGTGACAGTTATCCACCACAGCAAATTCAAAGATGCAGGAACACCAAACACGAAGATTTAAATTCTTTTATTCCAAAACGGTGAACACACAGACTAAGCGCTTTCACCAGCCAAGCTGGTATCATCAGAGTCTCTTTCCATATTATCTTGGAATGTTGGGATACAACAGACACCTCGTTTCTGATAAAGGAGCCACAAAGGAAAAGAATAGTAGCAGCAAAAACAACCACAGAGGTTACAAACACGGCAAATATGATCTTTGTTTTGTTTTGTTAATTCTTTTATTCTAAAAAATACAAACAGGTAAGCGCTTTCATGGATAACAAACTCCGCTTCATCAGACCATGTTAAACACAATGTAACAGATGACTATTTAAATGTTACAGCAGCCAATCTAGTACAAGTCTAGAAGGAAGGGAAAGGTCAGTATATTTAAATTACATACTGTAGTGCAAAGTAGACTTGCTTTGTGCTGACAATTGAAAGCAGTTCATATTCACAATGTTAAACGCTATCAAACTATTGCAGCCTGAAAAACACAATACATATACATACATAAAAATAGATTATTATACAAATAAGTAGCAGCATTTATAAAAGCAGCAACTAATAATAAAATGTCTAAAAAATCCTGCTGATTCCTTGCTATATCGCCCATGCTGATCCAACCTGACACCCACACTAAACTCTTAGGGGTTATCATTGACGATGAACTAAAATTCAATCAACACATACAGCAATGCATAAAGAAAATCCATCAGAAACTAGGTCTCCTATATCGGAATAGAAAATACCTCACTCCTGAGGCTAGACTCACCCTTGGACAGGCACTTCTCCTCCCTGCACTCCTCTATGCCACCCCGTTCTCACAAATATTCAACTACCCTGAATAAACTTCAACAAACCTACCACAAAATAGCCTGATTTATCACTAACTCCCCAAACAACATGCCCCACTGTATTGCCTTAAAGTCTCTACAATGGCTGGAGCTTCCACAATTCACCACTGTATTGCCTTAAAGTCTCTACAATGGCTGGAGCTTCCACAGCTACTACATCTCTACCAATTTCACATTCTGCACTCTATGCTCTTTAAACCCTCCTGCTGTCCATCTTTATCTCTCCTAGTCTCTTATCTATACTCCTCTATCTCCCCGCACCTCAAATCAGCAATTGCTCGATATCTACCACCCTAATAGGTCAGTAGGTAAGCAACTCTACAAACATTCTGTGGCCCAAGCTTAGAATAAACTTCCCCTGGATTTACGCTCTCTCTCTCACACTCCACTATTTAAAAAAGAACTCGACACATTTATTCAACTCCAGAACCTGTCCCTGCTATGACCCTTCTTAGCTCTCCCCTCCACCCACACTCACATCACTCTCAGTTGATCCTACTGACACTCTTGACTCTCTCTCATTGTACAGTAACAAAGAATTTTGTCTTGAGAAGAAAAACAAAAAAAAAACATTTTTAGTGTATTTTTTCTTTCATTTATAATCTTCACATGTAGTTGTCTATTTCTTTTGTTTGCTGCTATTGTTTGTAGTACTTGTTGTTTTGTACTGTAATTATATATTGTATTTTCTAGAGCTTTTCTCCTCGGGTTTCTACTGAAAATGGGACAAAATCCCAGTTGGACTAACCCGGTTAACAAATGTCAGTAAGTAAATAAAATAAATATTTAATTGAGAACTGTGATACACATCCAATAACTATTTCAGATCTTGTGCCAATAATTACTAAGATAAAAATGAAGGGTAAATGAAGTAAAGATGAGACATTGGCACT
Source organism: Protopterus annectens (assembly GCF_019279795.1). Classification (NCBI taxonomy): domain Eukaryota; kingdom Metazoa; phylum Chordata; order Ceratodontiformes; family Protopteridae; genus Protopterus; species Protopterus annectens. The sequence continues at coordinate 224,162,434 of NC_056746.1, forward strand.
CCCCCACCTGTCTGCTAAAAATGGAGGAATTTAAGGAATGAGTAGTGGAAATTATCCAGAAGTTATTATGGAAGATGGAAAGTACCCCAGAAGTTATAGCTAGTTGAATGGGATACAATGAAAGTCAAGTTTAAAATTAGGACAGAAGTAAAAGAAAAAGAAATCTGCTTAAGAAATAATAAGAATTATTTAGAGAGGCTGACAATGGTTAAATAATTAAAAGATAAGGGAAATCTCACAGGACAAGAGGAGGGGCAAGTACAAAGTGCTAAAGAGAAAATACGAGAGTACCTGGATAATATGCATGAGTTTATAAAGATTCTGTTAAACAACTGTTTTGATAACTACAGAGCACAAACACTTTTTGACAAGTAGAGTAGGGTTGTTGCCAAACCTAGTTAGCCTATAAGAAGAAGTTAACCAGAGATCCTGTAAAGGTATTAAGAGATATTTTGGAAATTTTATGAAAGTTTGTATGAAGCAGAGAAGTGGGAAAGTCAATAAAAAGCATAACTGGAAATATTTATGGAAGACTTAAATATGCCAAGGTTAGGGTTAGATTAGGATCCACAAGTAGAAGTTAAAATAGTAGGAGTTGAGAGAAAAATGACTATATAACCAATATACCAGTATACAGGAATGTCTCCAAGAACAGATGGTTTTCCAATGGAAGTTTGGAAGTCAGGGGGAAGAAAGTGATAAAAATCTGGAAAATGTTGGTTAACAGTATTTTAAAAGGAGGGGGTGGCAGCAATATACTGGAAAAAAGCTGTTGTGGCTGTAATATCTAAAGATGGCAAAGGCCCATCTGATCCAGTTTCACTTAGGCCCATCTCGGTTCTAAACCATGGCTATAAAGTGTTTTGAGTCTTTAATGGCAAAGGTGATATCAAAATTGATACATATGGACCAGTGTGGTTTTTGTGGAAGGGAGGCAAACATTTCTCAACATTAATAAAACATTGATGATCCGGAGGGAAGCAGAATATAAGGAAATATCTCTGTTATTGGTTGGTCTTGATACAGAGAAATGATTCAACAGAGTAAGCTAGGATTTTATAAGGAGGGCAGTGAAAGCACTAGCATTTCATGATACAATAATAAAATTAATTAGAAGGATTTTTGAGGAATCAAAGGCAAAAATCAAAGTGGAAGGGTTCCTCTCTAGGTTGTATCTGAACAGAGGAACCGGGCAGGGGTGTCCTCTTTCTCAGTTGTTGTTTAGCTTATATTTAGAACCATTGGCAAAGAAAATAAGTGACTCAGAAATTCAAGGATATAATTGGTATAGTGTTCTGTATAAGTTGACATTATTTGCAGGTGATATTATTTTGTACTTGATGGAGCCATAAAAAATATCTCAGTGTTGTGGAATATTCTGATACAGTTCTGATTTTTTTTTGTTGTTTTTTTTTTTTTTGGGGGGGGGGTATAAAAAAAATATGTACCCACATATGAACTTGTTGAGCAATACCCTATATGGGTCATGATAAAATGAAGTATTTAGGAGTATAGATTAAAAAGGAATCAGTTATGGCAGCTAACAATATGTGGGAAGAGACCAAACAAAAAAAATACAAAAACCAAGAAAATAGAAGCTCTTGCCTATGGATATGGATTGCAAGATAAAGGACTACAAATGTTTTTAGTCCTTTTAGTGTATACACTGGTCAGGGATATTTTATCAACCAGAAGAGATGTTGTGGACATTAAATAGTTGAAAGGTTTTATTTGGGAGGGGAAGAGGGCAAGAGTCAAGTGGGATAAGTTGATCCGCCAAACAAAACAAGGAGGTTTATGATTACCTGATTTGAATCGTGTTTCAGAGCTACACAGTTAAGGCTCCTATACATAACACAAGCAGAAAGGTACATTTCAAGGTGGAAAGTGACAGTGATGAAGCTGGAGGTTAATTCAAGAAATAAGGAAAGAATGGGATTTTGGATGGATATCTTTAAGCAGAATAACAGTCATACAGAATATTATATTTGTAAAGTAGCAGAAACTATGCTAAGAACTAAGCCAACATGGGAGTGGAGAAAGGAGACTCTGCATATAGGGGTGACTGCAATTAGGGGTACAGTGAATAGACGAGGAGGACTGGAATTTACTGGAGGAAGCTGGAAAAGGAACCAAGGTATTGGGAACAAATAATTAGTGAGGGAAATATAATAGAACAGAAAGAGGCAAAGAAGACATTTGGATTGCAGGCTAGAGATTGTTTTCTGTATCAGGGATTGATATCAGAGTATAGAAAAAAAGAAAGGGATAGGGGGTATTCTGAATGAAAGACCTGCACTGGTTGCATTTTTAATTGAATCTAGAACAGAAGCTGCTATTAAAAAAGGGATAATTAATATGACATATAAAATATTGCACCATAACTGTAGAAATCAATCAAAAGAGGTCAGAAAATGCTGGGAAGAGAGATTAGATATGCAGTTCGCAGAGAAACAATAGGAGGAAAAATGTATTGCTCCCAAATATACAACAAAATCCTGAAGATTTAGAATTCTTCCCTGGAAGGGAAGTGTTTGCATTGATACTTTTGTACCCCAAGCAGACTCCACAAAGACGTTTTCCTCTGGGTAAGAGGTTAACATTGGAGGTGTGATAGGGAAGAAATAAGTAATTGGGAACATTTTTTTAGCAGTGTAATGATTTACAGACTTTAAAAATTCCCTACAGAGTACTCTGTTAGGAATACTAGGTGAGCAAATGAGTGTAACTAAGAAAATAATGTTTTTGAGCTGGGTTTCTGGATCTGAATTGCCTAAACACACGGTAAGACCTTGTTAAGTTTAATTCTGGTGGCTACCAAAAAAGCAATTATTGGAAAATATAAAATAAAGTCTAAACCATCTATAGTAGTGAATATTGCAACAAGACTTAAAAGGAAGCAGAAATTAGGATTTTTAGAAAAGAGTGGGAGTAAATTGCATTGAAAAAATGGAAATTGTGGGAAAATAAGTGCTTAAAAAGGTTTTGGAGAGGGAATAAGGTTTATATAAATGTATGTTTGCTTACGTCACAAATGATATTTCAATAAAGGTGTTAAAAAACTGTGACTTGGAGTCAGAAAATATAAGTAGTTACATCTGCTTGCCCTCTTCTTACCTCTCAACCGTATCACATTCACCATCCAAAAGTATATCTGATTCTGTGTTCTGCTATGACAACAGACAGCTCCGATTTTCAGTCCTTCATTGGCTCAAGTGGACACCCAATGACAGACTGGCTTCCTGTAATTTATCAATGTCAAATGGAACAATGCAACAATACCTAATGGTCTTGATGTTTTGGACCCTTGCAGGGAGTTCAAAAAAGGATACTGTAAGGTGATTTGAGGTTTATCTCCCCCCCCCCCCGACTTTGAAACAGTGACAGAATGGAAGAGGGAAGAACTGCGATAATGGATTGTATGATGACTGCTATCTTCCTCTATGGTGCTGGAGTAGATGTTGGAACTAGAGCATCCCCAGCTTATTTTAAGTTTTGCACAAAGAGGTTGAGAGCTAGGAGAAAATATATGTTGTGGATATAATATTTTGAACCTAATGCTGCAGTTTATTAACTGTGTCTTTAAAAGGGTTTTAGTTATGCAAGTAACTGTGTGTTAATCTGAGGCTGTGATTGTCTTCAGTGTATGTGTTCCTGATGCCACTATGGCTATTAGTTATTCACTACCATGTATGTGTGTATGCATTTATTTATTTGACATTTGTTTACCGAGAGAGTTTGTCTGGGTCAAAAGAACCCATTTTCAGCGGAGGCCCAGGGAGAAAAGATCCAACTTACAGACAATTGTATACAATTATATTCATAGGTATTACTACATGTTTGCTTATACAGAGAAAAGGTTAATTTCATCTGAGAGTTATACATCTGAAATGAACATGGTAGTACAAACATTCATGTAGAAACATATAAAGGATATTGTTCTTCATTAGCACAGAAGGTAGGTATTGTACATACTATCATAGGGTAGTATGGGTTATACTTCAGTTCTGCCTTGTGGCTTAGCACAGGCATGTGGTTTTGAGGCATCCAACACATTATAATAGTAGAGAGTAAGCATTAAGGAGAGATGGGGAAGAGTGCAGAGATTAGATTATCTGAAAGGTCTGCTGGAAAGTACGAGTTTAGTAAAGAATAAGTTAACTATGGGTAGATCAGCCAGGGGTGGAAATGTTAGGGTGAAGTTAGCCAGGAGTTGAACATAAGCATAGCCATATATTGTTTAGGTGGTGTTTTAGGGAGGTTTTGAAAGCTGCCAGGTTAAAAATTATCCTTATGGATAGAGCTAGAGAGTTCCATACTCTAACTACATAGCAGAACCATAAGTTTTGTCCTGGTACTTTTGTGGGTTTGGAAATTACCAGGTGTTTTTTGTCTTCAGGTCTTAGGGTTCTGTTGGGGGTGTATAGATTCACTATGCCACTCAGGGCTGGGCATGCTAAAGGTTTATAAATGGTGTTGTGTAAGGTTGAGAGCTGTATGTAGTGGCGGTAGTTAGGGAGTTCTAGCCATTGTAGCATTTGCAGTGCCCTACACTGATGTGTATTGGCCTTTGAATTAGTGGCAATCTTGGCCACTTTGCATTAGCAACATTCCATCTTGGATTTGATAGTGGTCTGAAGGTTAGTGAGAATTGTGGCATGGTATAGTAGGGAGGTGAGGAAGAAGGTTTTGGCGAGGGTGATTTTGGTTGCTGTATTCAGGAAGTGTTTCTTCCTACAGAGGATGCCTATTTTTTGGTGGGTTTTCTTAATGTTATGTTGGATGCAGAGATCCAACTTAAGCTGATTGTCAGTGATGGCCCCTAGCAGTTTAGTGTGATGGGCTATCTCAATAACAGTGTTGTGTGCAGAATGAATTTTGAACTGATTTGTGTCAGAATGACTTTTAGGCATAAACAGAATGAGTTGTTTTTTTTTTTTGGGGGGGGGTGAGGAAGAATTGAGAGTTAATGAGCCAGGTTTCAGTGGAGGAGAAAGTTTGTTGTGTGATGGAGAGCAGTTGAAGAAGTGAGGGAGAGATGCAGATGGTTGTGGTCATCTGCGTATTGCAAGAGTATTACTGGGGATGAGGAAGTGTACAAGTTTGCACAAATATTAAAGATTAAGGGTCTGAGGGTGGAACACTGTGGGACTCCAGTGAGGGTATGAAGAATGGGAGAGATAGTATTTAACCATTTTACGGCTTGTTTTCGATTATTTAGGTAGTTGTGGAACCACTGTAAGGAGGAAGTAGAAAGTCCTAGACAGGAAAGCCAAGGCAAGAGTAAGGTGTAAGATACTGTGTTGAAAGCTTTTGATAGGTTAAGAAATAATGCCGATACTAAGTTGCCACTGTCTCTAGCCCTATTTACAGTGTCAGTGAAGGACTGGAGAGCCATGGATGTACTGTGACCTGGATGTAAGCCATGTTGGGTATGAGTAAATAGGTTATTTTGCAGTACATATTGCATAAGCTGTTGGTGAATGTATTTTGCTAGTATTTTGGAGATGGAAGATAGAATGGCTAAAGGACAAAAGTTTCTTAGCTCCGTGGAGTTTCCCCCTTTGTGGATAGGTATGATGTGTGACGTTTTCCAGATGTTGGCCACTTTAGATTCAGACATGGATATGTTGATAAGAATACTGATTGGATATGCAATGGAGTCAGCAGCTAATTTACGGTACACTGGCAGGAGGTTATCTGCTGAGCAAGAGCACATTTTAAGCTTTTGCAGCAATTTTTCTTACTTGTGGGGATGGGTTGAAAATAGAACTTGGCTAAGTTGTTAGGGCGGGGGTTTAGGCAGTTGTAGTGGTGAGGGTCAGGGGGTGAAGTTGAGACAGGTTTGAAGGTAGATGTGAAAGTAGAGGAGCTGGAGGTGGGGTTGGGGAAATTAGGGAAGCTATAGATTGTATGAAGTGATTATTGAAGTCGTTATCTATTTACAAAGGTGGAGCATCAGGGGAAGGGCAGTGCTCTGTTTTGGTCCCAGAGTTAAGTAGGGCTGAGGTGGAGAACCAGTATTTTTTGGGGGTTAGTGCTATGCTCATGTTGGATGTGAGTGTAATATAGCTTTTTGCCTCTGTTTACTTGCTTCTTTACTTGGTTGCGGAGTTATCTGAATACTAATAGATTTTCCTCATTTTTATTTTGCCTGAGAAATCCCAGGCTATGTCCCTTTTTTTCATGAGAGTTTTACATTCTTTGGTTAACCAAGGGGCAGAACTGTTTTTGATTATTTTTGTGTGTATTGGAGCAAGGGTGTTAAGTGTATTTAGAAAGATAGTACTGAAGTACTGTACTGCTGCATGTAGTTACAGATGTTCCAGAATAGACCAATTTCTTTGAATTTATCTTGAGAAAAGTTAGGTTGTGGACATATTTCAGAGTATGTTTACGTAGCTGAGTGGTGGTTCTAAGGACATACTTGAGTAGGTGATCACTTAGGTTATTGGGAAGTGTGTCTGAAGAGGTAATATTAGAAGGATGATGTAACATAATCCATTCGAGAGTGGATTTTTGAGTATAGTCTCTATTCAAAGTCAAAGTGAACTTTATTGTCAATCAGATATACGCAGCAGTGCAAGCTGAACGAAATTATGTTGCTTTGGTCCCTGTGCAAGACATAACAATGAACACACAGTTTTCAATGATAGTAAAACTAATGCACTTACAGTAATAATTAAAATATTAACACAGTAAATTACCACAATTGGACAGGAAGACATTAGACAATATATTGTCTATTGTACTGAGTAGGACAATTGATCATTCATGAAAAGCCGTAAAGGCTGATACTGTTGGAGATTGAGAAGAGAGTGTTTGCCAGTTGATGTTAACATCATCTAGAATGATTGTTTCATGGTAAATTGTTTGGGAGATCCAAGAAAGTATGTCTTTGTGTATAGATATATTTTGTGCCAGGGGAATATATAGTACTATGGTACAGATACACTTGATCCTGTTGAGATTTAGAAAATATATTGGTATCTCTGTATTAGTAAAACTGGGGATGCTTTTAGTAAAAGGTGTGATATTAAAGGCATTAGAGTAGAGTAGGGCTACTCCTTCACCTTTCGTTTGGGTTCTGTCAAGTCTTGCTATGCTAAAATTGGGGGGAGTGACTTCTGAGTCTTTTACGTTCGAATTTAGGCAAGTTTTAGTTAAGGTTAGGATATCCAGTTTGTATTGGTAAATCCAGGCATGGAAGGGGGCTATTTTGTTGCTTAGGCTTCTCAGATTTAGTGTCGTCATAGTTAGGTGTTTAGGCTGTATTATAGTGTGTAGCTTAGTGCATGGGCCAGGATTTGGATGAATGTCTCCGCATAGTTGTAATATGGAAATAAAAAACGAATGCCTTTTGGCTTTTCTCGGTTAGGGGTCGCCACAGCAGAACTCCGGTCCTCTAATGATTGGCAGTGGATTTTTTTACAGTGCCGAGCTGCCAGCCTGACACCCATCCTTCAAAGAAGGCACACCCATTCACACACGCACCTACCTGCATGTCTTTAAACGTCACTCGACTGTGGGGATGAAATGCAGACTCCACACAGAAGGCACTCCAGGCGAGAATCGAACCAGAGAACCTCTTGCTGTGAGGTGACAATGCTAACCGCTGCACCACTGCGGCCTAAATATGACAGTAAGATAGGTGATAAAAGTATTATAGTTTTTTGAAGCAGCAGTTGTAATTGATTTGAGGTGTAATTTGGAATATTGAGTGGTAAGGATTTCAGGTATCTAGTAGTAGGATAGTGGAATAGTTGTGGGGAGATATCAGAGAAACTGTTGGGCTGGGAAGGATATTGCGAGGTGGAGGTTACTGAGGTGGTATAATTTGTTGGAGTTTGACCTGATAGAGAAGTAGTGTATTTAAGAAATATTAGTATAGTTGTAAGGCAGGATGTCAGGAGCATTATTAATAGATAAAATAGGTTTGTAAGGATTTGGTGGTAGTAAAGATGAAATGTGTAATCTAAGAGGGAGATATATTTTTAATAGGGTGGGTTGAGTGTATGTGTATAAGGTTAGGGAGGATAGATGGAGGGGTTATGAGGCTGATATGCAAGGCGTAGTTAATAGAGTGTCGTGAATGGAGGTTTGGCAGATGGGAGGAGTTCTGTCTGTATAAGTTTAGAAGTAGTGGCGGTTGGTGGAAATTGGGGGTAGGGTAGGAGAACGGAGCGGACTGACCCACATTAGTGGGGGAAGTAAACAAAAACAATCTGTAACAGTGCAAGGTATGTATGTAATATCTAGAGAAAAATAAGTCTTAAAATGCTCTTCCTAAGTGCAACTTTGCTTTATGTGTTTGTTTATTAGCCTGTTCAGATTTTAAAAAGATATAGGCATAGTTTCAGGAGGAAATGTATCCGTTAATTAGCGCAGATTAGTGATAAAGACCATAAAGGTAAAATTAGATGAAGCCAATTTGAGATAGTTAATGTCAAAGTAAAAGGGGTTGTAAAATAAGAAAAGAAGCCATGCTACAGTCAGGAATGGGGTTTCCGAGAGATACGTGCTTGCCAGAAAGCAGTCTGATATTAGAAATAATCGATAGATATTATTAAAGTCAAATGCTGCATTAGAATCAGTCCAGGCAGGAAAAGAAAAAAATGTAGCATGTCAAATTAAAAGTGGTATAAAACTGTAGCATACATGATGTACTTGTTATTGAAGTATCCTTGCAGTGCTGCTCTGGTCAAATGAAAGTGGTCATAACCACACCACTTAGAATTAGGAGAACATGCACTTCTTTTTATTTGTTAGGTAATATTGTCCTTGGAAGTAGTTGAGTGCAGGGCAGAAGACTGCGGAAAGAGAGAGAAGAGAGATGATGGTCAGCAAACAGTGGAAGAAGTAACGCAGTTCATAACCACCTATACAGTTTACTGTTGGAAAAAAGATAGAATATAACAAGAAGTGGAAGTAGAGCAAAATAAGATGCAGAGGGGTTAGTAGAGGTAGGGGGGGTAGAATACAGTTGAAAGGAGTAAAGAAACTCAAAAGTTGTTAGGGTAGAAAGGGCCGATCACCAGTACGATTTGCAAATTTAAATAGCTTGAATAATAAAAAAAAAAAAATGGCAGTTAACAAAATGACAAAGTATCAGTTCTCTAGTACAGTAGCTATCAGTACAGTTCGTACATGTAAATAGCTTGAAAAAAGTAAAACTAGCACCTCTACCAACATGACTCTAGTATATACAAAGTATCAGTTCTCTAGTACAGTAGCTAACAGTACAAGTCATATGTGGAAATAGCCTGAAACACTATTTAAAAAAAGCTGATGACAAAAAGACCACAGTAGCAGCACATCTCAGTTCACACTTGTAAGGCCAGACACACTGAAAGAAACGGCAGCTTTTAACAGCCATACTCTAGTAGGTTTAGTTAAAAAAAAAAAAAACACAAAGTAGCAATCTGCAAGCTTTGTCCAGGAAATAGTCAGAGGACGGTATACAGTATCAGAAACCGTGACCTGTATCCAGCTTACTTTCTTGGCTTGCACACAGCTAAAAGAGATCCTGTGAGGGCAGCTGTATACTGCAGGGCTGCAAGGGGCTAATTAAAAAAAAAGAATACCATTTCCTTAAGTTACAAGGTATAAGTGCCACAAAGGATTATGGGATGGGGTAGGCTAAGGTTGGTGCAGGAAGTTTGAAGTAGTTAAGTCAATTCAGGGGCGGGGCCAACCCATGTTAGTGGGGAAAGTAAACAATCTGTAATAGAGCAAGGTATGTATGTAATATCTAGAGAAAAAGAAATCGTGAAATGCTATTCTAAGTGCAACTTTGCTTTATGTATTTATGTATTTACCTGTTCAGATTTTAAAAAGATATAGGCATAGTTTCAGGAGGAAATTTATCAGTTAATTAGTATGGATTAGTGACAAAGACCATAAAGGTAAAATTAGATGAAGCCAATTTGAGATAGTTAATATCAAAGAAAAACGGGTTGTAAAATAAGAAACAAAGGCATGCTACAGTCTGGAGTGGAGGGGGAGGGGTCCTCAAGTGGCATGCTTCCCAGAGAGCAGACCGATACTAGAAATCATAGATAGATGATATTAAAGTAAAATGCTGCATTAGAATCAGTCCAGGCATGAAAAGAAAATTTAGTATCTCAACTTAAAAGTGGTATAAGATTGTAGGCTACACAACATACTTGTTGTCAGAGTATCCACGAACACTCTTCCTTGTGGTGTTGCTCTGGTCAAATGAAAGTGGACTAACCACACCACTTAGAATTAGGAGAGCATGTAGATCTGTATATTTGTCAGGTAATATTATGTTCAGAAATAGTTAAATACAGGGCAGAAGATTGTTGTCGAAGTATCCACGGAATGCTCTTCTTTGCGGTGCTGCTGTGGTCCCATGGTCACATGAAAGTGGTACTAACCATGCCACTTAGAATTAGGAGAGCTTGCAGTTCTTTACATTTGTTAGATAATATTGTCCTCAGTAGTAGTTAAATACAGGGCAGAAGATTTCTTGGCTTGCACATAGCTCAAGGAGATCCTGAGGGCAACCGAATGCTGCAGGGGGCTTAATGCCATAATTATATATTCCTTTGGGTTGTGCCTGTAATTGATCCATGGAGATTAATATATACTATCCAGGTAAATCAATTAAAGATAAAGAAGTAACTAATGTGTGTAGATACAAACTGTACAGAGACTTCAAAGCAATGTGTAAATATCTGATTGGGGTACTCGTTCAGCTAAACCTTTGGGAATTAAATCTGTGTGGCTTGTTTGTGAGTTTTATTTGGTTTAGGAAGACGCAAAAGCCTAGAAGCTCAGTTTTTCCTTAAACAGCTGTCAGTGAAACCCTTCCAAGCTTTTCTACTGCTCTTGGAGCAACTCAGTTGCGCAGTGAGCAGTGTTGCCTTATTGGTCAACTGTAGCCTCTACAAAGTATAGGTCCGTCTTGTAGTCTTGGCACTACCAGCACAGTCCTATCAAATTAATCCATTCTCTTTCCTAATAAAGCAATACTGTAGGAGCCTGCCATCATGAATTGGCAGTTTTCCATCATCTCTGACCAGGCTGATAGACATGGGCATCCTGAGGCAATTTAGCAATTGTCTCATGTATACGGACAACCACTTACTCCTGAAACAAATACTTTATGTGCAAGATGTAGTTACACTGTAAACCTAGAGACAAGACTCTCACTTAAGAACAAATTGAATGCAAGACAGGTTGTCAACACACACACTTCCCACACTAAATAAGGACACGACACATAAACACACATATGCAGAAGCACTCACTAGTAACTTAAAAGGTCGGAGGCTTCCCAAATGGAAACCACTTACACACATAATGATCAAAAAACAACCACAAGAGACAGTAACACGCACCAGTCTCTCAGCAAGTAAACCCAATAAGGTGTAACACCACAAAACCTAATGTATTGCTTGTAGGTGACTCCATTGTGAGACACATGGTTGTTCCCCTCACCAGGCTGGATAAGGAGCGGGTTATGGTTAGCTGCCTGTCACAAGTACCAGTATGACTCCATCATAGTCCATGTGGCTGTGATTGACATGAGAAATACCTCACTGAACTGTACAAAGAGAAACTTGACTGAGCTCTCAGATTATGTGACACAGGAAAGGAGTTATAAGCCTAGCCTTAAGCAGCATTTTACCTTCTCCAGGAATGATGTTACAATACAAATAAAAAAAATGATTGACTTCAACAATTGGCTTAAGTTCTGGTGTCACTCCAAGGGGATCTAATATCTGTCAGCCTCGAAAGACATGGTCGACAGGCAATGCTCCTTTGCCAGAGATGGCCTGTACCTGTCTCCTCTAGGCTTTCAGGTACTGGCATTAGCCACCTGCATTTTGTCTTTTTTAGGCAGTGTCAAAATACAAAATCCTGTCTAGATAAACTCAGGGTACCACTACTTAATGCTAGGAGTCTAAACAAGAAACTGCACTCCCTGGAAACACTCCTCACTTTGGAAGATACTGATGTTTGCAGTCACTGAGACATGATTCAAAAATGTGGAAAGCACTCTGGCCCCTGCAGGGCTGCGATGCCTTCCATGCATTCAGACCTGAAACTGAGGGTGAAAGAAGCAAAGGAGGACATGTGTCCATCTTCATTAAGGATAAGTACACGTTGAGACTAGGAAAACATTATGACTGTCCTAAGCTACTCCATGTCCAATTAACTATAGGCAAAGCCCCCTACCACATTACAGTTAGCTGTAGGTCCCCCGCCTATATATAAGGACAAATGTTTTACAATTTGATAGATCTGAAGAAGCGTACAGCCCGTACGCGAAAGCGCTCATCCTTATGTGTTTTTACTCATAATAAAAGAAAGTTTTGCTGCATTATCGTGGTGGTCTTCACTCTCGTTTTATCTACTTTTTGTTCCTGTTTTGGTGGAGAAGACCTTTGGGAGCTAGCTGAGGTTGTGTGTGTTTTTCTACTTACTTTGCTTTCTACGCTCGGCTGCTCACACACTATGGATGCTATTGCAATTGAGCTGGACTATGCACCGGATAAACAAACTGGGGTAAGAAAATGGAATACCCTGCTTGAGTCGAAAGACAACCCATTACTTAGTATGGAAGTCACATCAACTTTGATGACTGTAGAAAAAGGAACTATAGACATGCAAAGGGAATTTAATACTGTTTCTAGAGAACTTGAGAATGTGTTATACAAACTTTACAGATTGATTTGGCAGAGACGACACTTAGAAGCGTGTCTACATTTCAAAGTGATTCCAAGGGGGATGAGAGTTCTATGTATGCCAACCTACGGAGAAAGCCACCCAGAATTGTTAAGGAGGTGGCAGCAATTGAACTTAGATCTGGGATTCAATTATATCAAATTGCTTATTGAATACTTTCTCCCCATTGAGAAAGAACTTACTCTGCAAGCTGATACCTTGTCGAAAGAAATCATATCCAAATTTAAAGGGGAACCATTTCAGCAAAGGTTAGATAATATCTATCACCAAGTGTTTGCCTATGGAGATAAACTACAACAAATTAAAACACGGAAACTCTATAGAGATCATACAGATTTTCTCAACAACCAAGTCTTCGCTTGGCCTAGATATCGTGAAACAAGAACTGAGTCTTTATCCAACACTAACATCTATCGACCAGAAGAACAATCCATCAGTGAGAATGAAGTGAATGCTTCTCATTCACAACGTGACATTTCTGCTTTAAGAGAACCCACTCCCACCACTGACGTACAAACGTCGCTCTTAATACCCGTGAATATGATGGTTCATGACATCAGAGATACTCCCCCTCCTAACCAACAAGCGCTAGTGAAACAGAACTCTAACATACAGGGCGCAAAACCAAAAATAAAACGAGGCAACCTGGAGGGTTTTTTACCCTTACTGATAAAGTTCCAAAAGACTTTTCAGAGCAGATCCAGGAGCAGAGGGAGAACCAAAAGGAAGTTTTCTGGCGAACAGCTGAATTACGGAAACAGGAATCGAAGAAGAGAATAACCAGCCTGGTATTTAATTTATCAAAACGGACTCTCACAGAAATTGATAATTCATTACTGAACAGAGGACTGTCTTTCATACCAGCCCAGGTTAGTAATATAAGTGAAATACTAATTGACCTGAGGCTGTTTACATGAGACATTACGTTGAAACATTTTTTTGGTAAAAGCAAAACTAAATCTGTAGAAAGTGACACTGCTACATGTTCTAGTTTCAAAAGGAAAAGTGTGTTCACGCCAACATTACCAGCTGTTGTTGAATGTTTCATGAAAGCCTGTGAGAGAGATTTTTACAGTTATTTCAATAACTATAAAAGGAAAGGGCTATATACCAATATCTCCCATTTAGAATGGGAAGCATTATATTTTCTACAACGAGACTGTAGTATAGTAATTAAACCTGCAGATAAAGGTGGTGGCATAGTTGTATTGGATAGTTTAACATACAGCAATAGCATGCATACTATGCTTAGAGATACAGATACCTACACCAAAATAAATCGTACTGACTTAATTAAGTTGATCTATGCAGTACACCAAGAATTGTATGACTTTTTAATGTGTAGACAGATTGACCATGACCTGTATCTATACTTCCTAATAGAACAGCCTAGAATCCCATATATAAAGGGTTTGCCAAAATTCCACAAAAATATACTACCACCACCTTTGCGTCCAATAGTTGTTGGAGATGGGTGGGTCACAGAAACAATGTCAGTTTATATAGAAAGGAAATTGAGACCCATCGTCAATGACATCACTTCTATAGTGAGAGACACATACCAACTTTTGGAAGTGTTAGACAGTTTTGATTGAGGTATCCCTGTTAACTGTCTCCTTATAACTATGGATATGAAAAATTTGTTCACATCTATACCAAATAGCTATGGCACAGAAGCCATTAGATGTATTATTAAAGATAGCAACAGATTCAGTAATAATGAACAAATCTTACTTAATGCAGTATTAGAACTGATATTAAACAACAATGTTTTCATGTATGACAATGACTTGTTCCTACAACAATGGGGAGTAGCCATGGGCACTCCCTGTGCGAATATGTACGCGAACCTAGTGGTCTATTACTGGGAATGCATGCACTTGTTTAATAATGAATACTTCAAAAAGATGTTGCTATACAAACGCTTTGTAGATGATGTCATTATTTTTTGGAATGGTACGCTAGATGAGTTCTTAGTTTTAGTAGAGTGTTTAGAATCAACCACCTCTTTTTTCAAATTTACTGTTGAACACTCCACAGTTAAAATAGATTTTCTAGACATAACCATCAAGAAAGATGAAGAAGGTTTTCTACATCATACTATCTATAGAAAACCTTGTTGGAAAAACACATTGTTGGAGTTATAATAGCATGCACCCTAGACATGTGTTTCATAACATCATAAAAAGTCCGTACATTAGGATCAATAAATTATGCAAGGATACTGAAGATCGACTAGTACAAACTTCCAGATTAGAACAAATGTTTCTAGAGAGAGGATATGACCAGAATCTAATTAATTCTGTGAAACAATCTCTCCAGTTGTCCCGAATTTCATCTATAGATAGATCTGTGACACACAGAACACAGGGGAGTTATACACCTAGAAAACAGTTAGTAAATTTTAAAACTAGATTCACTAGTGATAACAAGTTCATTACCAATATCATACACAACAACTGGCACATTCTCCTGACTGATGAAGAGATTAAGAAACTAGTGGGAGAAAAACCGACTTTTACCTACAGTAATAGCAAGAACCTAAAGAGACTGTTATGTATTGAAAAGGCTAGTGATATCAGTCATAATAAGAGCAACATGAGAAAGGGAAAATGTGATAATATAGTGACTTTGCACAATAAGCTAGGGACACATCCCTGTAATACTTGTAGTATGTGTGGTCATATTACGAAAGAAGTTGATTTTACACACTCTATGATGAGTATTACTTTTAAACCTAATTTTACATCTAACTGCAACAGTGCCAACCTAATTTACTTAGCAAATTGTCAGAATTGCAAGGCATTTTATATAGGCATGACGACAAGATCTTTGAAAGAAAGGATCTACAACCACTTTTATGACATTAAGAAGAATGACCAAAAAAATGCCTTAGCCAAACACATCAATAATTACCCAGGACACACTTTTAAATTTAGAACATTACAATTAGTCCATCCGAATAAAAGGAAAGGAGATACATTCAATGAACTTGAGAACATTGAATTAGAATGGATTATTCGCTTTAAAGCACACTATGCCCCTGGTCTGAATCAATACATTAGCGATAGATCGACACTTAAAAAGAGAAGCCTAAAATAATATAACATATATAAATGCTAATCCAGATGTAAGGTGTTATTTCCAAGTTTTTACATCTGGATTCAGGCCTTAAATAGAAACAGAAATACACATATATATGACATGTAGTATATTTCTTTTCTAATTATGGCCATTTTAGTTAGGCTCACCTTTGAATAGTTTATATATGACTTACACACATATTATATATATATATATATATATATATATATATATATATATATATATATATATATACATATATAAAAAAAATTTATGTCCTTATATGTTTTATTCTCATATAATAATTCTTTGTTATTTTATTACATTAAATAAATATACATATACTTCCTTCATATTAAATATTGATGTTTTTCTCATATATATATATATATATATAATTCATATATTCTATATTATATACATAGACAGATTTTATACATTAATTTGATACATATAATAGGTATTCTTTTATAATTATACACATATTTTATTGTATATATATATTCATGATTTCTTTGGGAATCATCACTGCAATACATATATTTTACATATATATATATACATTTCTTTAGTTTTGTAGCACATATTTTTAAATATCTTATAAATCTAACTAGACTATTTTGATTAGACTCACACTATATAAACATATACATATAGAAATTCATTCGTTGCTCCCTTGTATCTGACTATACTACACATCAGTTTCTGCCGAAGAGAGAGGTTCTGTTACTATTATTTAGACTCCTACGTCCAACCTGTTGAAGTGACATGTCTTTTGTTTATCCCCTATTCTTCAGGCTATTAATACAAATATATTTTTAGCACAACGAGTTCTGTCCTTATTTTAAGTGTCATTATGTGCCTTTCGTTTGGTTACAATTTGATGCACAAGACGTCATATGAAACGGGACATTTTATTCCTGGTTATTAAGTTTCTATTTGTCCTGACTATGAGGTCTTAATATAGTCTTCCAAGAATGGTAGTTTTAATTCTACATATTTTATCACACATTTTACAACATATTTTAATATTCTAATATCTATACGATTTATATATCCCATATTTCACAGATGTTGCATATACCTATGTTATATTTTTCAATTGAAATGCATTTCTTGTAAAGATTTTATATGGTTATAGACACTTTTGTCTATATACCTTGTGACATATGGCTGTTTTTATCTGTATATTGAGATGTGATGCTTCTATTGTACCTTATATATATAGTGACACAACAAGTTAGTCACGCAGAACTGTTTTAGCAATACCTGTTGTTTATTCTATTTTTAATGTGATTTAATACTTGAATATTCGCACAGAATAATATATATCTTTATTTCTGTTGTTAAATAGTACACATAGTGATGGAGTCATATATTTTTGAATATATATTTTCAGGAATGTATATTTCACACAGTTTTTTGCATTACGTCTTTATTGCATTTACTATCATGTCCCTTTAAATTATTTCTATATTTATAGCTATATTGGGAAATTGAGTGTTGTATTCATGAATTAATTAAATAATTGATTTTAATAATCACTACCTACACCTATATATAAGGACAAATGTTTTACAATTTGATAGATCTGAAGAAGCGTACAGCCCGTACGCGAAAGCGCTCATCCTTATGTGTTTTTACTCATAATAAAAGAAAGTTTTGCTGCATTATCGTGGTGGTCTTCACTCTCGTTTTATCTACTATTGTTTTTTTATAGATATTATTAAAGTAAAATGCTGCATTAGAATCAGTCCAGGCATGAAAAGAAAATTTAGTATCTCAACTTAAAAGTGGTATAAGATTGTAGGCTACACAACATACTTGTTGTCAGAGTATCCACGGAACACTCTTCCTTGTGGTGTTGCTCTGGTCAAATGAAAGTGGTACTAACCACACCACTTAGAATTAGGAGAGCATGTAGTTCTGTATATTTGTCAGGTAATATTATCTTCAGAAATAGTTAAATACAGGGCAGAAGATTGTTGTCGAAGTATCCACGGAATGCTCTTCTTTGCGGTGCTGCTGTGGTCCCATGGTCACATGAAAGTGGTACTAACCATGCCACTTAGAATTAGGAGAGCTTGCAGTTCTTTACATTTGTTAGATAATATTGTCCTCAGTAGTAGTTAAATACAGGGCAGAAGATTTCTTGGCTTGCACATAGCTCAAGGAGATCCTGAGGGCAACCGAATGCTGCAGGGGGCTTAATGCCATAATTATATATTCCTTTGGGTTGTGCCTGTAATTGATCCATGGAGATTAATATATACTATCCAGGTAAATCAATTAAAGATAAATAAGTAACTAATGTGTGTAGATACAAACTGTACAGAGACTTCATAGCAATGTGTAAATATCTGATTGGGGTACTCGTTCAGCTAAACCTTTGGGAATTAAATCTGTGTGGCTTGTTTGTGAGTTTTATTTGGTTTAGGAAGACGCAAAAGCCTAGAAGCTCAGTTTTTCCTTAAACAGCTGTCAGTGAAACCCTTCCAAGCTTTTCTACTGCTCTTGGAGCACATCAGTTGCGCAGTGAGCAGTGTTGCCTTATTGGTCAACTGTAGCCTCTACAAAGTATAGGTCCCTCTTGTAGTCTTGACACTACTAGCACAGTCCTATCAAATTAATCCATTCTCTTTCCTAATAAAGCAATACTGTAGGAGCCTGCCATCATGAATTGGCAGTTTCCCATCATCTCTGACCAGGCTGATAGACATGGGCATCCAGAGGCAATTTAGCAATTGTCTCATGTATACGGACAACCACTTACTCCTGAAACAAATACTTTATGTGCAAGATGTAGTTACACTGTAAACTTAGAGACAAGACTCTCACTTAAGAACAAATTGAATGCAAGACAGGTTGTCAACACACACACTTCCCACACTAAATAAGGACACGACACATAAACACACATATGCAGAAGCACTCTCTAGTAACTTAAAAGGTCGGAGGCTTCCCAAATGGAAACCACTTACACACATAATGATCAAAAAACAACCACAAGAGACAGTAACACGCACCAGTCTCTCAGCAAGTAAACCCAATAAGGTGTAATACCACAAAACCTAATGTATTGCTTGTAGGTGACTCCATTGTGAGACACATGGTTGTTCCCCTCACCAGGCTGGATAAGGAGCGGGTTATGGTTAGCTGCCTGTCACAAGTACCAGTATGACTCCATCATAGTCCATGTGGCTGTGATTGACATGAGAAATACCTCACTGAACTGTACGAAGAGAAACTTGACTGAGCTCTCAGATTATGTGACACAGGAAAGGAGGTATAAGCCTAGCCTTAAGCAGCATTTTACCTTCTCCAGGAATGATGTTACAATACAAATAAAAAGATGATTGACTTCAACAATTGGCTTAAGTTCTGGTGTCACTCCAAGGGGATCTAATATCTGTCAGCCTGGAAAGACATGGTCGACAGGCAATGCTCCTTTGCCAGAGATGGCCTGTACCTGTCTCCTCTAGGCTTTCAGGTACTGGCATTAGCCACCTGCATTTTGTCTTTTTTAGGCAGTGTCAAAATGCAAAATCCTGTCTAGATAAACTCAGGGTACCACTACTTAATGCTAGGAGTCTAAACAAGAAACTGCACTCCCTGGAAACACTCCTCACTTTGGAAGATACTGATGTTTGCAGTCACTGAGACATGATTCAAAAATGTGGAAAGCACTCTGGCCCCTGCAGGGCTGCGATGCCTTCCATGCATTCAGACCTGAAACTCAGGGTGAAAGAAGCAAAGGAGGACATGTGTCCATCTTCATTAAGGATAAGTACACGTTGAGACTAGGAAAACATTATGACTGTCTTAAGCTACTCCATGTCCAATTAACTATAAGCAAAGCCCCCTACCACATTACAGTTAGCTGTAGGTCCCCCACCATGAAACAGGAAAAGCATACCATGTACCCTGACTTACTGAAGTCATTTGCCATACAGCACAACACCTGGTGATTTTAATTAAACTACCATCGACTGGGAAACATACATGACCACAAACATGCCGGCTCAGAGGTTCTTGAACTTTGTCAGTGCAAATGCTTTGGAACAGCTAGTCAGCCCACCCACAAGAGGCTGAAATGCCCTGGACATAGTACTCACTAACATGGGAGAGCATTGCACCCCCCTCCCATGTGATATCCTCCCTTGTAAGATTGGACCATAAATCAGTCTCATTCTATGTAATTATAAGACAAGATTACCCCATCAAGCTCAAAAATACTTAAGAATTTTTCTAAGACAGATTACCTCCTAAGTCATGGCATAAGAAGTTTCAAATCTTCCTCGAATGCACATAACATGGACTCCTATGCAGATGTGTACACTACTTCCCTGTATAACCACTCAAGCAGTTGTATAGAATCATCTGTACCTGACCAGATTAAAACCAGGTCTTGCTGAAAAAACAAGCCACCCTGATGGAGCCCTAGTATAAACAGACTATACAACAAGAGAAAGAAATTAATGTCTAAGAACAAGAGGGAACTGTCTCAGCAGAGGAAGAAATCTCTCTATAGCTTACACAAACAATTAGCGATCTTGTCAAGTCCTCCAAAGGTAATTATGAAACAAAAATAGCCTGCCTAGCTAAGGATAATCACAAGACATTATTTAACTATGTCCAAAATGTAAAAGGGAATACCCAGTTATGCGCTGAACTGATTGTAGATGGCACTACCTATGATCAGCCAGAGGTAACAGCCAACCTGTTAGCTGACAGATTTGTAGAAAACTTCACCCCCCTGTTCCCTGCCAGTCATTCCACAAAGTATGCCTTTCACCATTCTTCAGCCTATTATCTCAAGTGAACAGGTAATCTTGGCACTCTCCAGGGTCAAAAACACGGCATCATTTGGACCAGGCAACATCCCAGGTTGCCTTTTAATCAACTTAAACATGACCTAGCAGACTCACTTGGATACCTGTTAAACCATAGCCTGAGAACTGGCTGTGTTTTGGCAGAATGGAGGACAGCAACAGTAATCGCTGTGCACAATGAGGGACCATCAACTGACCCTGGGAATTATAGGCCCATAAGCTTGACTAGCCTCATCTGCAAGGCCATGGAAATATGTCTTTGTTAATAAGATCCATACTCTCCAAACTCTTGGCCCATCCCAGTGCAGATTTGTTCAGATTTAAGGTAGATCATGCTTGTTAAACATGGTTGATGTCTTCGAGAAAGTCACCAAGGGCCTGGACGAGGGAAAGCTCGTGCTTACCGCCTATCTTCACTTAGCCAAGGCGTTTGACACAATTCCCCACTCAGGTGTTCTAGAAAAACTCTCTCAATTGGGAATAAAAACCTACATTACCAGATGGGTAGCCAGCAGGCTCAACAAAAGCATGCATACTATCTAAGTGTGTGACTTCACCTCTAGCAAAAGACCAGTCACCAGTGGCATACCACAGGGTTCTGTGCTGGGTCCCTTACTTTTTGGAATTTATTTCTCAGATGTCCAGGCAAACCTGGATGGCCTGTGGCTGACCAAGTTCACTGACGATTGTAAATTAGGAGCAATCATGGAGTCTCCCAAGATGTTAATATACAGGGTTAATGCAGACAAATGATTGGTGCCAAAGCCATGGATTAAAGCTAAATGCAAAAAAATGCATTATTATTCTCTTTGGGAAAGCAGACATCCCTGCTTATTACATTATAGACAGCACTCCCCCTAAGTGTAGACCCAGTGGTACGTGATCTGGGAACTTAGGTTGATAGCAGTCTGAACTTTGACCACCATGAATCCACAGCAGTAAAGAAATCCTTTTATGTGGCACAGCTTATAAGTAATGGCATCTCATCTACATCTAAGGATGTTATAATTCCTTTATACTCGACCCTAATCAGAACAATAATTAAGTGCAATGCTCCCTTTGCATGTACCTCATCAGACACCTGCAACAATTGTAAAGACCACAGAGGCTTCTCACCAGAAAGTTACAGGGTACACAAAACAAGACTTGTGTGGAAAGACTGAAAGTCCTGTTACTGTATTCTGCTCCTACAAGTTGCTAAGGGATGGCCTTTGCCTGGCTTACAGGGCAGTCTCTGACTCGGCCCTGGTGGAAATGCTGCACATTTGTAAATCAAACTGCAGGACGGTCATTAGCTCCAGGGATCTTAACCTAGCCTCTGACATGAACAGGTCATGCTGTGGGGAGATAGAGACATCTCCCTAAGACTCTCAGTTCTCTGGAACAAGCTTCCAATTCACATGAAACAGAGCTCCTCCCTGACCCTCTTAAAGTGCAACCTAGATCAATGGATGGATGACCGCAAATTCACTCCTGGGGTAGTGCCCATGTCTTTCCTGGACAGAAGTCAGTATTAACTACCATAGGCCCTTACCTCTGCAAACTTCACTCACCTAACCACCGATACTTGGGGCAGCTCAGGATAAATATGGCTAGGCTTGTAAGGGCTGTAGAGTCGTTAGCCTAGTAATCACCTCTGAACCTATATAATTCCTGCTGAATGGTCACGAGGCCCATTAAAGCAAGATTTTGTTGCCTGCGTTACTTGTGTCCCCCAAGAGGGAAATCTATGCATTATGTCCCCACATCCCAGGAGTATGTACCTGCACATAGCAAAGTTTGAGTATTATAATTTTGGACACTGTGATATGAATTCTGATGTTTTTTTGCTATGATTTTGAAGTCTGACAGGTTGAGAAGTACGGCCCTCATTCTGATCTTAATACATACCAGACAGTTTGAGAATCTCTAGATCATTATATTTTTGGCATTTTCTAAATGTGCTAACCTTCATTTGACAGCACCTCATTTGGCACAAACAAAATCACAGTATACCACCACCATCACCATTGAAATTGTCTGCCTGTTCATGCAATGTAATGCAAGCAGGAAGAATGGGCATATTATTCAAGGTGGAATGACAGGAGAGACGCTGGTCATTTGAATGTTTAATGTAAAACCTTTGTTTTGTTAAGAATACCAGTAATTTTTCTTATGATAGTAAATATTATTCTTAAATAGTAATCTAAATGCAGCAAAGGAAAGCAGATGGGTTAAAGTGGAGAAGTTCAGCACAGTTTTGTCACATCTGATATTAGAACTATTCTGGCAGAATTTGTAGTATTCTTTGTGCTGACAGTCTGCTAATTATGATGTATTTATGTCTTTGCTCAGAAGCTGAAGCTGCTTGAGTTAGTTGACAAACTTGGTATGTTAAACATTTTAAGGGACTCAGACAATAGAAAAGATTCTGGTGATGAAAAGAGGACTGCAAACTACTTGGCTTAGGGATTGTATGATCTAACCATTTGCAGATTAAATAAAGATAGTGATATGCAAGCCTGTGAAGCATTTTGAAAGAATTAATAACTGCATTGATTGATAGCTCATATTAAAATTTCTGTTATTAATGTAATGCTGCCGTAAGGTTTTAGATTAACAAGACGTGTAGGTACCCAAAAGAGCTTAAACACATGGAATTGTATTTACCTTCCTAAGTCTTCCCACAAAAAGAAAATCCTTCCTTATGCTCTGATGCTGAATTCTTAAACTGTTATGCAGCATCGTTGAGTTTGCAGAAGTAGGTAGTTCCACTGGAAAAGGATCTGCAGTGTTTGCTGACTAATGCCTGTACTTAGTTTTTTAGATAGACAGGGAAGCCATGATTTAAAATAGTCCCTTATCATGTGCTGTGTTTGGGTTTGAAAACTAACCCAGAAAATTGACTTTAGACCTGAAAGTGATTATGGCTGAGAGAATATGAAATGCAGTATTAAAAGTATTGTTTTATTCACAGCTGAAGCAGTGTGAAGGTCAGAATGTGCTTTGCATGGTTAAGGCAGAAGTGAGAAGGATGGGTAAGTCAGATATGGATGAGACAGCAAAGCAAGTAGTTTGAAGGACTTTGCTGGTGTGGGACACAAAACAGTTTGCTACAGTAAGAGGTAAAGCTCATGCATTTCTGAAAAATGTTTTTGGGATTTACAAGATGTGTTTAAGAGGTAGCAAAGGATATCACAGAAAGGAACAAGGGTAAGAGAAATAGATGAGTATCAGCTGGTGTATAACAGAAGTAGAAGTAGTCAGAGAAAGTATGAAGGCCACACACACTTAAACACACTTTTCACAGCTAAACTCATGGCTGTGTTCTAGTAGCATCAGACAAATTTGTTACAAGGATTGTTTTCAATTTTTGAGTACTTGTGGGAGACTTTAGAGAGAGGCACACATGTACATCAAGTCTTCAGTAGTCTGAGATCCTAGAACCTTGTATAAGTTTTAGAGTTCGTCAGCTGAGTTTGTCTCTGCACACAGAGAACTTAAACAGAATGACTACTTTTCTACTACATTATATAAATACTCAGTAGTTCCCATATATATAACTGTGTAACACTTAATGTTCCTTCTTTGGTACCTAACTGAAGAGATCTGCCACTGGGAGAGCTAGATGCAAGACAGCCATACCTTTCAACTGTCCAAATTTTGTCTCATATTTTGGTCTTTTCCTCATAGAATGTGTGGTTTCCTGGCAAATCACTGGAATGATCTAAGGATTGATGTCACCAAATAATGACATTCATTTGAGTTTCAGACTTCAAATAATTTAGAAAATGTATGGTAACACAAACTCTGTTACTCTAGTAACTTTCTAGGTTTATAAGAGTAATATATAAAATCTGCTGCTATTTTTCTGCATTTATCCCCCATTTTGTCAGGCCTTGACCAGATTTCTTGCATTAAGAGGTTGAGAGGTATGAGGACAGCGTAAGTATGAATAATGATGTTCAAAGAAAAAAGTGAGATGACTGTGGAGTGGATGATTTGGGTGAGAAAATGTTGATCTTGATATAAAAAGCTGGAAAAAAAACAGCATGAAGAAAACTTTTCATCGCAGTGCCTTGAAAAGCAGCAGATTCCCAAAAGAATGAGATGTTTTGAATTTTGGGAACATTTGTGATTTTTAGTTTCCCCAAATCCAGCCTTTTAAGTGTATTTGGCTATCAGGGAAAAAGTCACTGTACATTTATTTTTCTCTTATTTTGCTTTTCCCTCTGACAGTCCGTTATTGAGCAGGTCTCGTGGGATAACTGAGATGTACCAGAATGCAGTTTTCCAGTTGCATAGGTAAAAACCCTTAAGGGTTCAGCTGTTGCATGTCCTGAGTTTGTCTTCCTGTGAAACCTGTTTGTCTTTCAAAGAACATTGTCTTCTGTTTGTTCCCCACTTGCTGCTGGATCATTGACAAATAGAGAAAAGAAATGTATTTGTGCATTCCTGTCAGGTGAGGAAGGCAGGTTAAGAAAAAAAAACACGGCTGTGTTTTTCTTCCTTTTTTGCAAACATATATTAAGGTCTGTAGGACTTTCTGTATTAGTTAACAGTAGAAATTCTCACCTGTTTAAACTGTGAAAGAGTATGTAATTCAGTAGTAAAGGCTGTCCATATAATAACTTACTTGAATGTCATTTTAGTTTGTAGCTTCATTTAGCAAGTTGGAAAATGCATAGGTTGCATGAAATGCATGAGGTAAAGCATGTTTGTCAGAGGGTGGTGCACTTTGAACCAGTGCAGTTCTATACTTATATGTATTCTTTTCAGAGTCTGAGGAGTCTTAAACAACTGGGGCTAGTTTGAGAAGGCTCTTTCAGAGACAGAAAGGCAAACACTAAAACGTATGAGAAGGTACTGAGAACTGCGATCTGAGAGTATGAGATTTAAGTAGCCATTTGATTACAAGAGGAGGACAAAAATTATTATATAAAAGTTTGTATATCATGTTACCGAGAAAAAAGGTTGATCAGGAACCTAAGAGGTACACAGTGATGTGAAATGCAGAGTGCAAATGTGACAAACCTGCAGATTCTCTGTAGTATTTTCTGCTGTGTAAGGGGGTTATGTGAATTTTTCTATTGCAACTCTGTGTAGGATTGACTGCATTGTAAGGGCATTATGTGAATTCCCTAATGCAACTGTATGGGGCTTATAGTCTAACTTTGGAATTAGAGTGTACTTGGCTATTGAAAACAATATGGATGAGAGGACTTTTAATTTGCTAGACTTCTTTTAACAGAGAGGAGAGTTTAACCATGACTAATATATGTTGATGGAGGAATCTAAGATAAGATCTAGATGTTTATAACTAAATGCTTGATGTAGATATGGTTTCCCAAATGGTCATTCAAAAGAAGAAGATTAGCAGTAACTAGTTTAGGTGGAGTAACAAATAATACTAAGTTGTGCAGTGGTGGTGCTGCGGTAGCATTGTCGCCTCACAGACGTTGTCCTGTTCGATTCTCAGCTAGAGCGTCTTCTGTGTGGAGACATGCGTGAATGGGCGTACCTTCGTTGAAGGTTGTGCATCAGGGCTGGCAACTCGGCACGTAAAAATCTACTGCCAGTCATTAGCGGACCGGAGTTCCGCTGTGGCGACCCCTAACCGGGAAAAGCCGAAAGACACAACAACAAATAATACTAAGTTAATTCTGGTTAAACCACCTAGCAAGTTGTTAGTGGAAAACTAAATGAAGACAATCATAAGGCATTCATTAGTTACATCTGTAACCTAAACAGAAAGGCCCAGATTTGTACCGAACTGGTAGTTAATGATACCACATATATTGAGCCTGTGGACATAGCTAACCTGTTAGCTGACAGTTCTGTGAAAACTTCACTCCCCAGTCCCTGCCACATGTACCCCTTTACATCCCTACCACCTGTACTCTACCTTGTGTATCTAAAGAGCAGGTAGTAAATGCCCTCTCTAAGGTCAAAAACACGGTATCTATGGGACCTGACAACATCCCAGGTTGCATCCTTCATGGTCTCAAACAAGAATTAGCAACACCATTGGGTACTCTCTTCAATCATAATCTAAGCATCAGCTTTGTCCCAGCTGAATGGATAAAGGCCACCGTTATCCCCTTGCACAAAGGTGGTGCTTCCACTCACCTTGGGAACTATACACCTTTTAGCCTGCCTAGCCTTATCTGCCATCCATGGAGCAAATCATCATAGACCTTATCAACAAAGATATAGGTAATCTCTGAACACTTGACCCTACTCAGTTTGGATTTGCCAAAGGGAGAGTATGCCTATTAAACCTTGTGGACTTCTTCGAGACAGTCCCCAAGGCCCTGGATGAGGTGAAATCTGTGCATACAGCCTACCTAGACTTAGCTGAGGCTTTTGACACTATCCTCCACTCAGGCATCACTGACAAACTCACCCAGCTAGGTATCAACCCTTATATCATTAGATGAGTTGCTAACTGGCTCACTGATTGAACCCATATATAGTCAAAATAGGGGAATCCACCTCCAACAGCAGACCTGTAACCAGTGGTATTACACAGGGCTCAGTCCTGGGGCCTCTATTGTTTGGAATCTATTTCACCGAAGTACAAGCTAAAACTGAAGGTCTTGCTGATGACTGCAAACTGGGAGTGGTCATAGAATCTCCAAATGATGTCAACATCCTACAAGAGGGTCTTACACAAACAAATGATTGGTGCCAAAGTCATGGCCTTAAACTCCGTGCAAAAATGTATTATCATTTGTTGAGCGATGTTCCTTCTAGCTACCCCATCAATAATCACACTCTAAGTACACACTCAGTGATGAGAGACTTGGGCATATAGGTTGACAGAAACCTTACCATTGATCACCATGTCTCCACAGTGGTAAGAAGGACATTTTATATTGCTCATCTCATGCACAAGGGCATTGCATCCAGAGAAAAAGAAGTTATAACCTCCCACCTACAACAATTGGAGAGACCACAAAGTTTCCTCACAAGGAAAATTCAAGGTCTTCCCCATCTGTCCTATGTGGATCATCTGAAATGACTGTCACTTTATTCTGTTTCAGACTACTCAGAAGCAATCTCTGCCTTGCTTATAAGGCAATCTTTGACCCCGCTTTATTTGAAATGCATATTCTCAAGTCAAATGGTACACAGGTTACTCGGTCTAAAGGCCATAACCTGGTATGTGACATTAATAGAATGTATTGGAGGGACAGATTTGTCTTCCAGAGGTTACCACACCTTTGGAACAGACTCCCACTTCATGTTAAGCAGAGCACCTCTTTGGCTCTCTTCAAATGCAGTCTGGACGATTGGGTGGGTAACTGTAAATTCACCCTGTGGATTCCACCTGTGTCCCTCTTGAACAGGGGCAGTAGGTGCTGATCGTGGAAATAAGGGTAAAACTTGGCTAGGCTTGTAAGTGCCCTAAGGACATTAGCCTAGTAACCCCCATATGATCCTCTGAAGAGATTATTAACAGAATTAAGTGATTTTTGTATGTCTGTGCCTTCTACGAGGGTGAGTTTTAGATTGGGGTGATCTAGTGAAAGGTCATTAATAAGTAATGAAAGTTGTGTAGTGGGACCAGTAGAGTAGAACATTGAGAGACACCTGCAAGGGGGTGGGGGTTGCCAGTGATGAAGTAGCATCTCCAACTTTAATTTGAATGATGTGATCTATTTGGTAGTTGTGGAACCAGAGGAAAGTGTCATCTGTCAAGGAGATTTTTCACAGTTTATTTATAAGAAGACTTTGCAAACCTTAGCTGTAGATGATTGTCACTGTTGAAGTTGACACCCTGACCCCATGTGCAAAAATGTGGAAAAAAAGTTGTGCATGGATGGATGGATGGTTAGATGGAGTGTTAACTTAATCAAGAGCTCATATAAGATCAATAGAGAGCAATTCCACCAGTAGACCACAATCCATATCTGCTTCTAAACTTGATCAGTTGCTTGGAACAAGACAGTGATGGTGGTGGTGAAAGATGGATGGCATCCTTGCCCAAGAGTAACAGTCATTAATATATGTTAATAATTGATTGTAGGCACATTTTAATGATTTTTGCTACAAATTGTTAATTTTCTATAAAGTGGTAATGATGGAGAATTGAAGGGTTTTTAATGTTTAAATGAAGGGGCAATCTGAAAATAAATGCTACAGTTTTTGGGAAATAAGCTTTTTTGTTAGAAATATGGGTTGTACTATGCTTTGACTGTGCGGAACAGTGTCAGGACTTATTTTTCCAGAGGTTTGAGCTCTGCCAGCAGAGAGACTGCTCTAAATTGAAACTGTGGTAATTCATTATTCTTAAGGGGGAGTGATGATGATGGTAAATGCATGGGGGGGTGAAGTAAAATGGGCATTAGGGATATTGGGGGTTTCATGTAGGTAACAGGTTTAGGTCCTTGTTTAGGAGTCTACTGAAGGAAGAATAATTTTTCTCCAGGAATAACAGGAATTTCAGCCCACAGTGTTTAAGATTTCCAAGGAAAACCTTTTGTCTGTTTTGATATGCAGTGCTCATTCATTATCTTTCGTAGCTGTGCTGTGTAATTTTTGTTGAAGTCATTATTTAATTTTGTATTTTTCCAAATTTCCCAACCATTGTTCTGGGTTGGAGTTGCTTGAACAGCACTTGTTGCACCTTAAGAACTGTCATTGTGTTATGTTAGTGACTTCTGAATGGGCAGTGTGGTAATGGTGAAGAAGTGTAGCTCTCAGTCTAAATCATTATTGTTGTACAGTAAGGACCTGTCAGTATACACTGACAAGTTAAAAAATCAGCTCTTTATGTGTAAGAAAAGACCGCCCTTTAGTAGAAATTGGAGTGAGTGGTGTTTGCAGGACCAGCAAGAGAAAATAAAGCTGTGGTCACAAAGCATGCTAGCTAAACGTCTAAGGAATATACATCTGGTTGGTATGTTGGTAACGATTATGTCTCAGACAGAACTATTTCACGAGTATGTATTAGAATGAGCAAGCTCTTTGATTAGTTGTGTAATGCCATAGTATTAAAATATTTGATTCAGTTTAGTTTGAAGGGCCTTATCTAATTGGAGGTCAGGGTCACCAAGCATAATGAAATTATTTTTGCAGTTCTAGGTGGACAGAGCATCCAGAAGTGAGTTAGATGTGTATTGAGGCTGGGGATAACATGTATGCTATTGAGAGTCATCCATTTAGGTTCACTTTCACATTAGACATTTCTTCTGATAAGAAAGTCAACTTTAGTTGTTTCTTAACCAGAATCATGATCCACAAGTCCATGTCCAATATATGCAGATGCTTTTTTAGAAGCAGTCTTAATGCCATCGCTAGTTAAGAGATTTAACACAGCGCTTGCAGGTGGAGATTCAGGACTCAGTCACATACTGTGGATTTGTTGTGTAGTTCATTAGAATTAACAAGTGCTGCAGTAAGATGGAGGTACCTAAAGGGAAATAAATAATTCAGCTGAAAACTGCAAACATTATTTCTAATGATCTTTCAGGGAGAAATCGGCATTTATTATCCAAAGAAGGAAGCTAACTTTTAGTGACCTAGTTGTCCTAACCATGGCTTACTGTTTGGAAAAAGCAAAACACTGTCCACACAGTATTGTGATTTAAATGGTCCATTGTTTTCCATTGATGAGTAAGTGCTGAAGTAGAAACAACTGTTCTGAAGCCCAGTCCTGCAGACACTTTCAGACAGGAGACATGAATTGTCAAAGTTCATAAGTGTAGGTGGTCCAGATAAATAGCTAATTTTGCCTATATAGGTGAATTAGAGAGGGGTGATTACAGTTTAGGAGAGAGAAGCTGAGTCATAGTTGAAGTAGCTACAACTTTTCATTTGTATGTTCTCCCTTTATTTTTCCAGTTGCATATTTTTGTTTGTCTTTGTAACACTTCATTCAGTGTGGTCCACTAACATTTACAATAAGCATGAGAGAACTTCCATTTTTGAAGTCATTATCTCTGTCCTTGTTTAATAACTATATTTTTTTATATGTGGTTTTAAAAGTGTATATTTACATGCGTCTTTTTTTCCGTGCAGAGTCTGAAGGAGGGTTTGACAGTTCAAGAAAGAAGGAAGCTCTTTGAATCAACAGACTAGATGAACTTTTTTAAGGCACTATTTTCAGTTTTTTTGTACCTGTTTGTGCCACAGCAGTGTTTTCTTTTGTAAGCTTTCTTAAGCTCCAGAAATGAAGTCAGATGACAGTTTACCTCATCGTAGCAGACCTTCGGTCCACAAGCCTCTGTTTATATCTAAGCAGTACCACTTTCATTTTACCTTACACTGGACTTGCATTTTAAAAACGTCTGTTTTATTTTTAAATGTTGCCAATATCATTTCTGCTTCTTGTAGTATATGCTGCATATCTGAAGGAAAGCTCCTTCTTTTTCTGCAGTACATCTCAACGTGGACAGAGGTGTGGACCTCAAGCTGGAAGTACAAAGGGCTGGCCTTTGCATACTGTGAAGTCTCCAAATACAGAAAACTGCAATCAGCTGTTGGAGCTTAGGAAGGTTGTGATGTTCAGTTAGCCTTGCATGTCCCTGTTTTCCTGCAACACTTGCAGAACTATTATGCTTATTTTCCCTTTTTTTTTTTTTTTTTTTTTTTTTTTTTTGGAAAATTTAACTGAGACTTAGGTGATAGAAGAATAGTAAAGATATTTCAGTGTGGCAAGGGAAAACCAAAATGGAGATGCGAATGTATTTAATTGTAGTTCAGTTTTGATCACTCCACTGAAAGGTCAGATGTGGCAGAGATTCCGAGGACATTTGAGGTGAGTGCAGCAGTGGTTGAATCTCACTATGGCATTGTATGCTTCCTGAGGTTAAAGTTCCAGTTGCTTACTACTCTTTAATCATATCCAAGTTAAACTACAAGTTTATTAGTTTATTGGCAGTCTTATATCTACTATTTCTCTCATCTTTACACACAATTGCTTATCATCATCCCCAGCGCGCACACACCAGATAATAATGCAGTGAATTAATGGACAGTCATTTATCCCAGGGCTATCTTTAGCCCCAAAAATCTATAACAGCTTATTCATAGTTTTTTTTCACTGTCAGGATCTGCCCTTTTTGTTCAGCATGCTGCATCTTTCAGCCAATAGAGTTAATACTACAATTATCAAAAGGGTAGAGTTATGTACACGTGGAACTTTCAATCATTAGAGGCCAAGTTTACTAATTATCCATTCATCTTTCCTTTAACTACTTCCATTGATATTTGTAGGGCACATTTATGTACATTCTGCAACCTCAGCTTTGCTAAAGTTCCTATGGGACAATAAATCAACTAGGTTTTGTATCCATTTTGTATATAGATTCTGGGCATCTGATTGGATAGGTGGCTGAGCTATTATCATCATTAATGATAGCTGTACCTGTGTTTTAATTAACCAAGGGGTCAACGGCAAGATATACTCGCAAGAGATAGCAAGCATTGCCATATTCTTGGGATTTATGGGCATTCAAGCCATTAAATTCAACACTGTAGCTTAAAACCTAAATGACTTTTGTCACTGGTAAATGTAAAACCATTTTTTTGGCTGTATAACAGTATTTTTACAGTAATGTTACTTAGTATGCAGGCTAAAGCAAGAATCCTTTTTTTTTTTCTGAAACAGTTTTTCTTAGCAAAGAATTCATACATAAGATGTTATGTCACTGATGGATCCTATTTTCATTATATTCTGTAATTTATGAAGTTATTGTATAGCTAAACATTCTTTAGATATAAAGTGAGCATATGTTAGACACTGCTTCCCCTTGCATACATGTTCTGTTGTAGTGCATAAAGGTGCAGGGAATGCTTACAAATAAAGTATTGTTGGACAGATAAGGAAGAGAGCTTGACAGAAGCCATACTGGCACAGTCAACATTTGGAAAAAAAAAAACTTCTATGAACTTCATTAACTGCTGTAGGTAGACTTAGTTATATTCCTAAGTGCACAGTAAAACTGGATAAGTGAAGAGTATGATAACATTAGTGGTTCTGTCAGGGATGTACATTTTACTCTCTTTATTTGTTAGAACATTAATGCCAGGTTTACTTGCAAGAGTTGTACATACACCAGAATAGCTACAGTAAAATAGGAACTGAAATTCTCTTGTGGTTAGTGCACATTATTAAGGCTGTGAGCTATTAAGTCTGTTTCCTGTACTTCAAGGTTTGATTCCCCACAGACTTTGTTTGCATACTGTGTAACTCTGATCAAGTCACCTAACTAGGCCATGCTCTGGAGAAATGTAGAAAGGTTCCTCATTCATCTCCTGGACTGCATGCTTTGTAACTACCTATTAACCTGTGAACTGGAGTAGTTGCCATTTCTTGTTAGTAAGTGATTCTTTGTTCCCGGCCTTCCTTTCTGGAACCTATCTTTTCTTATTCTTGACCCCAGTGCATATCTGTTTGTGATCCTAGTGTTTGCCTGTCACTGGGGTGCCATCAAAGTGTGTTTGTCTGTTCTTTGGTTGGTATTCCATTGCTTATCTGTTTGTGATCCTGGGCTGCTGTCCAACTGCATGTCTGTTATTGCATTGCCTTTTCAGTAGCTATCTTTTAATCTTATTAGTTCCATGCATGTCTGTTCTTGGTCTACCATCAGGAGTAGATCCAGGATCTGAGAGATCCACGGAAGATGATGACATGTATGGGTAATCACCCCATTTCCTGATCCAGCAGTGCAGTACTTGCACAGCATCAACAAGTCCTGAAGTTAGTAGATAAAAGAAATTAGAGCAAATTAATCCAAAGTCTCCAGTGAGAACAGAAGTCATAAAACATGCCGATGGACTGTCTTCCTGTAGTGCTGCCTGAGTCCACCTGACTGTAAGAAGAAATGCAGATGATCTGCATTAATAGCAACTAAAGCAGGGTTATAAAACAGCTCTTAGAGCGTCTGTAGTGATCTTGCAATATACTGGATTTAGTTACTTTTATAATTACATTGATTTGTAGTTAGATGAAATGTCTATTCGATACAAAGTAAAATATGTAAATACTTAACTCAGATATTTATTCAGTATTAACTGAAGCAGAGAAATTGTTGCAGGAAGCACCTCAAGTGTTATACAAGATCAGATATTATGCATTATAGTTTATGCCAAATCATACAGAGGTCTTATTGGGACTGTTCTATGGCATATGTTTTCACGTTTTTAAAAAGATTTTCTAACATGCCAAAAACTGTGTGAGAGAATTTGTACAATATTGCTGCTTTTATATGTGTACTTACAGTATAAATTTGTAAATGGTGTGAAGAGCTCAAATTGGACTCTGTCTTAAAGGAGAGGTATATTTTGGCACATAAGGGGTTCCTTCACTAAAGATGAGCATGTAATATCTTGTCATTTTCTGCCTTCCAAGTATAACTACACATAAAAGAAAACTGTACATGTTTCCATTACAAGTCAGCAGACAAATCCTTTTCTTTAGTTGCTAAAGATGTATTCATCTATTTTTGTCATTTTTTTTTGTACATTTAATACTAAACCTGTAACTATCATGCAAGCCAGCACTTCCTGGCTACTGAAATCTCAGCTGCAAGAACCATGGTAACAAATGTGAAGCAGCAGCGTAACGTTCTTCATGTTTTGAGAGCCTGCCTTGATATTCTTTAAAAAAAAAAAATTAGAGAGGTGGGAAGTATAACATTATTTTTGAGTTCACAGGTTAATAACATTATTTTTGAGTTCACAGGTTATCAGTTGTATATCTATGAGAGTGTCTCTTTGCACTATACTTGTGCATTTTCAGAGAGGTTACCCAGAAGTGTCATTTTACCATAATGATGTATGATGTAAATTTTTTTAATGTATTTTCATAGATTAATTTCTCTTAATGCCACTAAAATTTTGACCTTGGTAATAAAATGAACACACTATATGAGGGCCAGAAGATACTGTTATGAATGATGTCAGCATACAAAAATGTACTGGCATAAGGAAAACTATTGCCTGTTGACATGGAAACACACTTTGTATGAGGTTTTCTTCTAAAAATGTGGTAGAGGTCCTCTTTTAGAAAATTAGTGTTATTTTACACTTCCTTATAGAAAGAAAACTGAAATAACAAATGTTGTTTTCCTGGTTTATATAAGTAATTTTGGCAGATCACTGTGCATGCTCAACTAACTTTCCGCTTTCTTTAAGAGATTTGGTTTTGTCTTATAAAAACTGTTATTTAAACATTGTGTAATATGCAGAGTATGTGGACTGTAAATATTTGTTATGCAGAACTTGCTGGGGGGGGTGGACTCATGCGTCATTTGTGGTTTAAAAAAAATAAAAAAAAAAGAAAGAAAACTGTGCTACTGCAACAGATATCCCTTTGAGTAGAATTGACATATTGCACAATTAGAAGAAACAAATTGCCTTGTTAGAAAGCTTTGAATCCACAAAGTAATGGTTACATGGTACAGTATGTGAGGAGTAATGAGTGCATTGCATAGTATGCAGGAATTAACACAGCTTATATCCTGTCTTGAGAAACAGATAGCCCCATGGATCACTGTCACTCTGTATAACAGACACTGGGGAAGTTCTGACTACATCTGTCAATATATTTTTTTCAGAATTGCTATTTTTGTGATCTCTTCTCTTTATTCCCCTTATGTTGTAAACTTTTGTGTGCTGTACTGCCTCCTTCTAGTGTATCTGCTGGTGCCCCAGGTCATGTCTACAACCTTGTGATAAAACAGCCCTCTTTCTTCCTCTGGAGAAATATAGCAAAAGGTGCAAAATTTTAGATTTCACTGATGCATTTGTTTAGCTCTTAGAATGTTATCGTGGTAACGAAGTTGGACAACTGTCGCCACTGCAACATTCTAACAGTTTCTGGCAGTTTTTGGCTAATTGCTTTTGTAAGGAATGTTTTTAGCTCTCCAACCCCTTCACTCACCTTCTTTTAAAAAATTTGGGGACTGTTGGCCCCCTTGTAAATGGACCTAACAGAATGTTCCTCTCCCTATTAAAAAAAGGGGGTTACCTCTACAGTAGTCACCTCTTACCACAAAGCCAGGATGCATTGTAAATCCAACAGTAGTAAAGTTCAGGACTCTGAGATTACGGAGAGCAGTAGATCTCTTGTAACAATATCACATGGTTTAATGTTCTAGATAATTGCCCAGCAAAGATGGATTATTTCATTCCCACAGCTCCTGACCTTTTTGGTAGGTGTGGTCACTTCTTTCCTTTTGGGAATGGTGTAATTCTTCATGAGATGAACTTTAAAGTCCAAGCTATTTACCTGGCATCTGTGTCCAGAGTAAATACTGACTTGGCATGCTGTTCCCAAATGGAGCAGAGGCGAGAGGTTCAGTGTACATGCAGAGCGAGGGAACATGCAGTCTTTTTTTAGGACAGCACATCTAAATGTTACTAATGCTGTCATTCCTATTTCTGGTAGATCACACATTTACTTTTTTATTTTGCATTACCATTCTGTATCTTACATTATATATTATGTGTTACATTATGTATATGTTGTCTTGGGAACCAAAAACTTTTAAGTTACATTAGTTCTTTCTTGACAAAATTACCACTATGTGATGTAATCCCCATATTAATAAATCTTTGAGCAAGGGAGCGAGCAAGACTTTTGAAACAGTATAACACTTTGATTTCTTACTTATCGACTTCAGGTATAGTCATCAGTAAGCCTGTCCCCCGCGGTATTCGTGTGTCTCCTCGTATGAAGTGGATTCATTACTCGTAATGCTGCACCATGTTAGTTAGCAGGTACATGGCAGTATATAAAGCAGATATTTCAAGCTACCTTTAGTTCTTTCAGAAAAATGTCTTTTTAATAATATTATTTCACCTGTAATCAACCACAGTACTTCATTTAGGATTCTTATTGGTACCAGGTGTTATCATCAATAAGCCTATTTTTTTAGCATTCATACATCTACTTGAGCAAAGTGGATTCATTGCTCATAACGCTGCGTCACTGTCGTTAGCAGGTATCTGTCAAATATATAGCCGATATTATTCCAAGTCACCTTTAATTCCTTTCAAAAAAATGTATTTTTAGTAGTAGTATTGTAACTGTAATCAGCCACAGCACTTTTAACATCTTCCAGCTGCAGGGATTAAGGCAAATAAGTTATATCATGCCTTAGTGCTGGTGACTTGCTTGTTTAAACTGAGCAGTTGCTGAAATTATTTTAGTCTTAATGCAAGTTAGATACAAATGCAAAAGCAGCAGTTTTCTAATGCATGTAAATAAATGAAGCACATCTGTCACACTGAATGTATTCTATTCAGCAGAGTCATTACTTTAAATGTACCGAATTCAGCAGGTTCCCTACTGTTTGGCCAGTGCATTATGGAAATGCCTTTTTCCCCACTGAAGAACTCCTACCACTTTGCTGGGATGCACTTTAGTACACCAAAGGTACTAGACAGTTTAAGATCACAAATAACTTTATGCATGCTGTTAGAGGTAGTTTAAAGAAGATGTACACTTTAGAGCAGCACTGGGAGAGGTAGTCATATTGCTGTGATTTTCCTTTTTTTAACTTGCAAGAATGTACTGCTGCAGTTAGTACTTCATAAAATGTGCTGTCTTGCTTTAAAGATGTTTCTTGCAGCAGTATAAAGTTGCAGTTTATAGGTTTTCCATGACCGTCTCAGAATGTGGAGAAAAATTAAGTACCTTGAAGTAACTTTCATCTTCAGCTTTGTTTGTTTTCACACCAAACACAGTTAACATCAATTTGCACTAAAATTTCATAAAATAATTGCTAACGGGTAAACTGCAGATTGATTTTAAGGAGGTTACATGTTCATAATGGAAGGTTAAACAGATACAGTGGATATAAAAAGTGTACACACCCCTGTTAAAATGCCAGGTTTTTGTGATATAAAAAAATGAGACGACAATAAATCATTTCAAAACATTTCCTACCTTTAATGTGACCTCTAGCCTGTACAGTTCAATTGAAAAACAAACAAATATGTTAGAGGAAAAAATATAAAAAATAAATGTGCAATAAGCTGGTTGCATAAGTGTGCACACCCTTAAACTAATACTTTGTTGAAGCACCTTTTGATTTAATTAGAGATTTCAGTCTTCTTAGTACACACCTGCCATCAGTTTAAGAGACTCTGATTAACCCCAGTTAAAGTTCAGCTGTCCTAGTAGGATTTTCTTGACATTTACTCATTTGCCTACTACAGCAAAAGCCATGGTTCACAGAGAGCTTACAAACCATCAAAGGGATCGCATTGTTGAAAGGTATCAGTCAAGAGCAGGGTAGAAAAAAAATTCCACAGCATTGGCTATACCATGGAACACAGTGAAGACAGTCATCAAAAAGTGGAGAAAATATGGGACAACAGTGACATTGCAAAGAACTGGGTGTCCCTCTAAAATTGATGAAAAGACAAGATAAAAACTGGTCAGGGAAGCTGCCAAGAGACCTACAGCAACACTGAAGGAGCTGCAGGAATTTATGGCAAGTACTTGGTTGTGCACTACATGCAACAACAATATCTCATATTCTCCATATGTCTAGACTACGGGGTAGGGTTGCAAGACGGAAGCCTCTTCTTACATAGGAAAACATCCAGGCTTAGCTAATATTTGCAAAACAGTACATCAAGTCTCCCAGATGCATGTGGGAAAATGTGTTATGGTCTATTGAGACCAAGGTTGAACTTTTTGGCCACAATTCCAAAAGGTATGTTTGGCGCAAAACAACACTTCACATCACCAAAAGAGCACCATCCTCATGGTGAAGCATGGTGGTGGCAGTATTATGCTTTGGGGTTGCTTTTCTTCAGCTTGAACTGGGGTTTAGTCAAGGTGGAGGGAATTATGAATAGTTCCAAATACCAGTCACTTTTGGCCCAAAACCTTCAGGCATCTGCTAGAAAGCTGAAAATGAAGAGGCACTTCACCTTTCAACATGACAATGAACCCAAGCATACATCCAAATCAACAAAAGAATGGCTTCACCAGAAGAAAATTTAAGTTTTGGAATGGCCCAGCCAGAGTTCAGACCTAAATCCAATAGAAAATCTGTAAGGTGACCTGAAGAGGGCTGTCCACAAGTAATGCCCTCGCAATCTGACAGATTTGGAGTGCTTTTGCAAGGAAGAGTGGGCAAATATTGCCAGATCAACATGTGCCATGCTGATAGACTCCTGCCTAAGAAGACTGAATGCTGTAATTAAATCAAAAGGTGCTTCAACAATGTATTAGTTTAAGGGTGTGTACATTTTTTATTTGGTAAATTTTTCCCCTACCAGATTTGTTTTTCAATTGAATTATACAGGTTATAGGTCACATTAAAGGTGGGAAAAGTTTTGAAATGATTTATTGTGGTCTCATTTTTATATCACAAAAACTTAGCATTTTAACAGGGGTGTGTACACTTTTTATATCCACTGTATGTTCATCCCACTCCACTGAAAGTTATTTAAGCTAACCAGAGATAGGCTCTTTTAAAGATATTGCAATAGCGTGTTCCACAGGTGTGGAGCTTGGTATAAAGATGCACAAAGTCTTGAAGTTTCAAGATGCACCTGTGGGCTGTCCAACAGTCCCTTGAAGGCTGAGCTCAGAACCTTGTTTGCAAAGTAGGGCATCACAGGTTACTTCCTAGGGACCCAGATTTTATAAATGATTCTGTAGTGCCCATGAAGCTAATGCAGGCTGCACAGAATAAGTGTAATATGTCGGTAATGTAATCTACTGGTAAGAAGCCTTGCAGCAAAATACTGCATCATCTTTAAGTGGTCCAATTCAATGTTGCATGTCCTATGTACAGGGCACTGCAGTAGTTCAACCTTGAAAAATTGAAGGCATAAACAATAAACAGAAGATCAGCTTTGAGATAGCAGTTGCTTAATCCTTGAAACATTTTGCAAGTGGAAACAAGATTTTACTGCATCTGAAATGTTGGTCTAGAATCTAAAATGACAGGTTATGCAACTTATCAAAAATAGTTTACTGCTGTAGTACACAAAGCAGAGTAAGAATGGGGGAATGTCTTAAGGTTGCATAAACTGCCAAAGTCTCAATTTTAAAGGTGTTGCATTTCAAACACATTTTGGATTAGCCTTGAACGTACAGCTTCTAAATCAGCAGCCAGGTAGTGCACACTTACCATGTCTTCTTGTGAAAAGGAGAGAAAGATGCATGTATTATCAGCACAAATATTTATTCTATTTTATGGTTAAGTGGGCTGGAGTACAAGAACCACTTTTTTGTCACAACGTAGTTAAATAATACAAGCTAAACAGTTAAATTTACATCATAAGGGAACAGAGTTTGACAAAATAAGTCAACAAATAGTAAGATTGAACAGTTATTCAAGTTGCAGAAAACAAAGGAAAGTGCAGTAACTATAGTAATGTCACATAGTCATATTGAAGACAAAAGAGTAGCTAGCAATGTAAATAATGTAAACTAAATTGTAGCACCAAGACAAATACACTTTACCTTTCGTATAAAATAAGATTGAGTTGGATGGCAAAGAAGGACAATTTTAGCTGCATTAGTTCACTTGGCTGCAAGTTCCAGACTGACAGAAAAAAAAAGTTGTTGGAACACATTTAGTAGAGGCCTGGGAAGGTGTAATTTAAAAAAAAGTAAGGTGCAGGGGAGGAGTTATCAAAATTTAATGGGCTGCTACTTGAATAGTGATGCTGCCTTCTGAGTGCCTCATTGAGTCTGCATATTTTATTCTGCAGGGATTTACGTTTGTGTAGCTTATAGTGCAGGCAGCAGCTCTGATTGTTAATCTTTAACATATTTTCCTTTTGAGTGCTTCACACTGTTATTGTATCAGAGGCTCTATAGTTTGAATTAAGTAATACAGAAAGTTTCCACTTCCCTTCAGCACATGAATGGAGTAGGTGTGTTTGTGTGGCGTGGGGATCAAGAAAAATTCTCAAATGTGTAGGTAAAAACAGTTTCTGAATAATATTTACCATGCCCTAAAATGCACTTTCAGTGTTAACCATGCTGAGGCTTTTTGAGTGCCAAAGAACATGCATTTGGGTTGCCTAGATTACTTACAAGTCCTAGCTGCTTCAGTCAAGTGGATAGCTGTGTCACTTTACTACTAAGGTATTTATTAATTACTTTTATGCAGTGCCCTGAAGACCAAATTGTCATCCCATCAGCATGTAGGGGAGAGTTTTTTTAATCTACTTAAGACTTAATAAGAGAAAAGTGTGGAGAGTAAAAAGCAGTAGTCCAAAGTAGATCCCTGGTGAACCTCAGACTTGAAATTACAAAACTGATACTGTACTTAGTTATTACTTTACAATATCTGTACTGCACGTAGTTGGTAAACCACTGGAGGGTAGGCAGACTGAGGCCATAGAGAACTCTTTTATCAGGAAGTCGTGATTGACAGAATCAAAGGCTCTGGAAAGGTCTATGCATTTTGCATATGCAATAAGAACAAGTCACATTGTTTGGATTATTAAGTAAAACATAGTGCAGTAGTAGTGATGTGACCTTTCCTAAACCATACTGCTGGTTTGATGACAGGCTAAAAGTCTCAGTAAGGGATTTTATATGCATGGATGTCAAGTTTTTCCCCAGTTACTTTATTAGTGGAGACAGTAGTGTAGCCAGTCTAAGCAAGCAGGTTTCTTTTGACCATTGATCTTAAGAATGAGAACATTGTTTCCTGTCTTCCATATTTCTGGGAATGTGTTATTGAGAAGAAGATGTATTAATGTACCTAAGAGAAATGGCTATAAAGGTATTAACAAGCTTGGATGAACTTAGGATAAAAGCATCTGTTCCACCTCAACTGTAAGTTGGTATCTTATTAAGCCAATGAGTTGTACTGAGTAGGCAGATTTTCAGAATTTTGGAGTTGGTCATAAAAAATATATATATGTTCTGTTGAGAGTTTAGTTTCAGTGACTGAAGTAACAGTGACAGTTCCAAAGAGAACTGCTTTGGACAGTAATCTACAAATAGTTCTGTAGTCTGTCTAGTGAAAGTAATTACTTTGCCATTTTCAGAGAAGTTCATTTTTATTTATTTATATTTTTTTGGTGGAGCTAATGTTCCTGCAGCTCTCCTCTTTTTGCAAGGTAGAGCCTGACCTGCAAAGGTAAAAGAATGTTAAATTAAGTACTTAACTGCCATGTTGTAGCCTGTCGGAAAGCTGATTGGTATTAAAATTGAATGTGGAAGTTCATACCATAAGAGGGTTTCAGATTCCTGATGCACAATATTTTTACCTTTTGGGGGATTATGTTTTGCAGAGTAAATTGAAGATATTCCACAATGGTTACCACAGTTTGAACTGCCCAGTACAGGAGCTTGTACCTAGAGGGAAATGTTGGAGCATACCCATTCCAAAGTAGTATGGCTTTTGCCTTCTAGTGTAAGTAATACTGCATGTTTGTCTTGTAAGAAATTGAGAACCAGTCAAGTTGCATGCGAAGGTTTTCCTTAGTGTAAGAACTCATCCCTTAGACTTTCATCTTGTCTGTTATTTTGGCAGCAGTATAATTAGGTAGGATTGAAGAGGGGATCATGTCTATAGAATTCAACTAAGATTTAGTAATGCAAGCAATATCAGGGTTACCATCTAAATCCGAGTTACTTAAATCAGCCTCCTTTAAAGGATAGCTGTATATATTTCTGATTATCTAAGTGTGATTGCAACTTTCTTGATAGCCTTCAAATATACTCTGGTAGATTGTGTACAGTGGGACCTGGGAAGTTTTCAGTCCATGGGTCTTAAACTCTCCAACACACTTTATTTGGGGGAACCTTGCATAATTGCTCATGTGGTTTGGATTCATCTTCCTGAATTAAGACCATTCAAATGGTGTCATTATAATCTGTTAATGGCCATATCTATCAATTAGAATTGAGTGTACACACTTCATATGTCTGATTATAATTAAAAATGGCCACAGTAAAGTATTTCAACCTGTCTTACACAAATACACACTGGTCCTGCAAAACCAGACTGTTTAACTTGATCATGATAGCTGAGTAAGCCATTTTCATTCACAGACAGATCCCACACTCAGCAATCATAGCCACATGGTTGACTGTGTACATATTAAATGTCTGAGTATGATAAAAGTAATAATTGTGGTCAGTAATGTATTTCAGTTTTGTTTCACACAAAGACATAGTAGCAACTGTTTCACATGAATGCATACTAGCCCTGCAAATTAGAATTGCACGAAGGTACATTGCTTTCATCCACAGACAACCTGCATACCCACACAGCACTTACAGCCATGTTTCCATGTACACTTCATCTGATTGAGGTAAAAAATATAAACCTCTTAGAACATGAATTGGAGGGAAGACAGCAAATAATGGATAGAATTCCAAGATGGCTGCACATTGAATAACAGCTTAATTCTAGCTCTCCCAGTGTGAGAACAGAAACTCAGAAGAGGAAGCCAGTGGAGTTATATGTTTGGGTAAATTTCAGTAAGTAGCTAGCAAGTCCATTGCCTGGGTGCCAGGAAAAAATAAATACAGATGACCCAGAAAAAATCTGATACAAAAGTGAGGAAAAAAGCTGACTGGGAAGAATACTGCAACTGTTTAGCAAAAACAGGGCAAGCTCCAGACATGACTTCCAGGAATCCAGAGGAAAATATAAAACAACTGCACACACAGACCTGCTTAAAATAAACAAAACCACTGAGGGACTCTATTAAATAACAAAAGGTGGGGAAAAGATGGAAGATGCTTTAAATAGATATTCAGATGAGATGATAAAACTGCCAAAATCAAGGTCAAATGAAGAAAAGGATGGTTGAATATGAGACTGCTCAAGAAGAGAAGTTTCAAAAATAATAGACTTAGAGGACAGAGCACATAGGGAAAACCTGAGATTTTCTGCTGTACTAGAGAAACTTGAAGGAACAGATTGTGTTCATGTTATGAAAGCACAAATAAGCAACTGGACTGGTATGCCACCGCAGGAGTTGTCAACTGAAAGGGCACATCGTGTGTATGCTCCAAACCTGGCTATGACAAAGCATCCTAGACCTTTTATAGTAAAGATGCAATCCTACCAGCAGAATGAGTTTATTCTAACAAAACTGTGGTAGAAGGAGTACTAAAAGTGGGAGACTGCAGAATGTTTGTGGAGAATGATTACTCGTTCTACACTAGGTAGAAGAGGA
Source organism: Protopterus annectens (assembly GCF_019279795.1). Taxonomy (NCBI): domain Eukaryota; kingdom Metazoa; phylum Chordata; order Ceratodontiformes; family Protopteridae; genus Protopterus; species Protopterus annectens. The sequence goes on from NC_056746.1 coordinate 224,206,179, forward strand.
GTAAATGTATTCCACTATTCAGGGAATTTAAGAAGCAAGTGTGAGGTTCAAACTTCTTTCCAGGAGGGTCAAAATCTTTTTTTGATACACAACATGGTAAGGAGGAAATACAAAAGTTTGTCCAACAAAGTGAGCTGTGAAACAAAATAAAATTCTGCTTATTGTTGTTCTGATAATAAAGACCACACAGAGACACTGCCAGTGAAACCTTTTTCAATGTTTCAACAGAAAATACTTGAGAGAAGGAAAAAACACAAGAGTTGACTAGAAGAATCAAGAGTACATTGAAAATGAAGCAGAGATGAAGATGAACAGGAATAAAACCAATAACTTGGAAATTGACAGATGTGAGATTACAAAGCAACAGTTATATTTGGGAAACAAAAGAAAAGGAAAATCTGGACATATTGAACTTTTTTGACTTTGTTAACCTTCTAGGGGGCTCTACACATAGACCTCCTCATGCTGAAGTACTTAACTACAATTGTCCCAAATATCTGCAGTCATACATTTTATATGTGTGTGTGTATATATATATATATATATATATATATATATATATAATGTGTGTGTGTGTGAAAACAAACAAAACAAACTATTGACATAATTTTAGTTGCATACATTGTACATCATTTTAATCTTTTGCACAGTCGTTATCAAATATTATATATCTCATTCAATTTTTGTATTCCCTTAAACGAAATTCCTCTTCCAAACCATTACTCTGCATGTGTTGCTCCCACAATTCCCACTTTTTAAATAATGTAATTTGTTCATACTCTTTTCTGAAGATCCCATTTCCAGTTTTCTCTGTCACTATATTCACTACTTTCAGTATGGTTGGTTTAGACTTTGATTTCCATTTTCTAATATGTGTGTATATATATATATATATATATACATACACACATTTTATATATATATATATATATATATATATATATATATATATACACATACACACACATTTTATATATATATATATATATATATATATATATATATATATACACACACACATATATATATATATATATATATATATACATATATACATATATATATATACATATATATATATATATATACATATATATATATATATATATATATATATACATACATATATATATATATATATATATATATGTGTGTGTGTGTTTTTTGTTTTGTTTTTTTTTTTTTTTTGCAGACACCAGAATTAAACTCAACAAGGCTTTACTATGTTTAGGCAATTTTCATTCTGTATAACAGCTCAAAAAAATAATGTCCTTAGTTATACCAATTTGCTCACTCAGTATTTCTGACAGAGTAATCTGCAGGGAATTTTTAAAGTCTGCCAACTCATTATACTCCCCAAAAGTATGTTCCCAATTGCCTCTTCCTTTCTCATCATACCTCCAACATTTGTAATCACCCAGAGAAAAATTATTTGGAGTCTGCTTAAGGTGTACAAATACCTATAAAATACTTTCACGCAAAGATCCTAAATCTTCTAGACTTTGTTGCATATTTGAAAGCCATACATGTATCATCCCTTTGTTTCTTTGTGATGTGCTTATCCACTCTGTCTTCCCAATCCTTTCTAACAGCTTCTGATTTATTATTATAGTTATCGTACAATATTTTATGCACCCTACTAATTATCCATTTTTAACAGCAGCTTCTGTTTTTGATTTTTACTAAAAACTCCACCAGTGCTGCTCTTTCACTTAGGATTCCTGTATTCCTTTGTCTTCACATATAATCTAATATCAATCTTTGATGATAGGGAAGGCAATCTCCACCTTGCAGCCCAAATAAATTCTTGGTCTCTTCCCATTCACTTACCTTTGCCTGACTAATTATTTCCTCCCAGTACATTAATTAATTTGACAGTTTTCTCCATGAAATTGCAGCCCCGTCTTGCCTGTTCTCTGTACCCCTAATTGCAGACATCCCTAGTGGCAGAAACTTTCTACATTCCCATGTTGGCTTAGTTCTTAGAATACTTTCTTTTACTTTATGAATACAGTATTCTGCTTGGTTATTGTTATTCCCCTTAAGGATTTGCATCCAAAATCATAGACTCTCCTTATTTCATGAGCTTCCCCATTTTATCATCATCCTTTTCCACTTTGAATTTATAGCTTTCTGCTTGTGCGATGTATAGGAGCCTTAACTGTGTAGCTCTGAAACACCCCTTCAAATCAGGTAATCCCAAACCACTTTGTTCTTTTGGAAGAATCAACTTATCCCACTTTACTGTTGCCCTCTTCCCTTCCCAGACAAAATCCTTCAACAATATATTAATTGCTGTCCACAATTTCACTTCTGTTTGATGACAATATGCCTGAGTTGTGTATAAAATTGAAGGGACTAAAAACATTTTCAGTGCTTGCATTTTGTTATCCATATCCGTAAAACAGAGCTTCCAGTTTCTCAGTTTTTGTATTGTCTTTTTAGTCTCTCCCCACATATCCTTACCTGACATAACAGAATTCTTTTAAATCCATACAAGTACTTCATTTTATCTTGTCCCCATAGATGTGCTTATAGCTAAACCAATGTGTGTATGGGTAGATAGTTTACAGCTATTGCCTTTGTTTTGTCTTCATTAATTTTGCATCCCAAAAAGACATGGAATTGTGTCAGAATGTTCACAACACCGAAATGTCCTTTTCCAGTTTTATCAGGCACAAAATTATATTGTCTGCAAATAAAGCCAGCTTTTCTTGATTACCATACCAATTATGTCCTTTTAAATCCTTGAATTTCTGAGTTCCTTATTTTCTTTTCTGGTGGTTCTAAGTCTAATGCAAATAACAAAGAGGACATCTTTGCCAGGTTCCTGTGCTCAAACAGAACTTAGAGAGGCATCCCACCACTTTAATTTTTACCTCCATTCCCTCGTATATTCTCCTAATCAAAGTTATTTTATCAGAGAATGCAAATGCTTCCATTGCCCTACTCATAAAATCTCAGCTTACTCTGTTGAATGCTTTCTCAGCATCAAGACCCACCAATAGCAATGGTATTTTCTTTCATTCTCATTCCCTCAAGATCATTAATTTATTAATGTTGTCCGATGTTTGCCTCCCCTCCACAAACACACAGTGATCCAGATCAATCGATTTTGCCATCACCTTTCCCATTCTTTTAGCAGTTATGGACATAAAACACTTCATAATCATAGTTTAGAACTGACACTGACCTATATGAAGCTAGATCTGATGGGTCTTTACCTTTGTTAGGTATTACAGCCATCACAGCTTTCATCCAGGATGCTGATGGTGCTTCTCTTTTTGAAATACTGTTAAACAAAACTTTCCAGATCTTTATCATTTTCTTCCTTCCTAGCTTCCACACTTCCACATGAATGCCATTTGCTCCTAAAGACTTTCTGTAGGTTAGTTGTACACCACCATTTTTATCTCAACTCCTCATATCCTAGCTATTAGTAATTGAGCCTCATCTGCCTCTAAATTTGGCATATTTATTTCTTCTTTCTTCCATAAACATGTCCATTTGTTCTTTTTCTGGTTTCTACATTTATCTACTTTATACAGATTTTCATAAAGTTTCTTAAATACTTATATTTCTATAAGATATCTGGTTATTTTCCATCAGAGTGTTAAGGATTTGGTTATTTTCCTTGTTATATTCTCTATAAGATTGGCAACAACCCTTTCTGTTGTCTGAACAGTTGTGCTAAAATCTTTTTTGCTCTGGAGTTATAAAAAACAGTTGATTAATGACAATCTTTGTAAATTCTTTCATCTTGTAATGATCCACCACTGGACCAGTAATCAAGGAGCCTCATTGTCACCACTGGCAAAAGTGGGGGGCGTTCACTGGAAGGATAACAGGTATACACACACTATTTCCAGATGCAGCTCTCTGCATGAAGTGCAATTTCCCATAAGAGCACACAGAGACCACAGTCAGTCTGGGGCTGGTTTCTCCAGCTCCCCAATAAGACTCCCTACTGGCACAGCTATAGAGTTGAGATCTCAGCTGAGTGACCAAGCCAAGACCTTCAGCACCCTCTCTATCCAGTCAGTGCTTTGTGTCCCTGCCCAAGTAGCTGACACACACACACACTTTGAGGTTTGATTTACACACACACACGCACATCTGGGAGAGGCTGGCACAGGTTTACTAGCTATGCCCCCTTCTGCCCAAACTATAAGGTAGTTATTACTGCCACCAGTCACTCCTCATCAGCTACTTTAGGGCCCTTAAAGGGTGTCCAGTCTCATTGTGTAATGTTAATACTTATACAAATGGTAGTTTGACCAAGAACAAGGCTATTGAGTGGTCCACACAGTGTCATCAAATAAATATGCAAGTACTCAAAAGTAATATCTCTACACAGATCAGCCATGATGAAAGGTTTAAATGTATTTAGTAATAAATAATAAAAGAACAAGACAGTACTAAATCTATATTCACAGTGACATCAGAGTTCAAAATCACAAGAAATATTTAAAACAACATTGCTGGACAGTCTAAAGAAAAATATCTAAATTAAGTGTCACTGTATTCCTGACAAAAGCTAAGATAATTATACTATAAACAAAGAACATACTAATAGAGCAAGGCAGATGTGGTGAAAGTTTTTTCTTGTCAGGTCCAAGACAAAATGCAGAATGCTTTGTCTCACTAGACGACTACTCAAATTAATATCTAAAATACTACTGCTGGGATAGCTTGCAGAATTACACCATTTCTGGTTGTCTGACTTCTAGTTCTAAGGCCAACCCCCCCCCCTCATTTCTAGAAGCTGGCAGCATTTAGCATCTACCTGTAAAATATACAGACAGGGGCTTCTCCTCAGATCTTTGGCAGATGCTGCAAGTCATAAAACAATTGCATTACTTCATGCTTTAAAAGTAGCAATTAGTTCACTCCCAGGATAAAACAGAAAGCTTCCTAGTACAGACCTTGTGTCTCTAGCTGCATTGGAAACTTGAGAGCCTTTTTATTGTGTCCTATAAAGTAATTTAATTTCAGATATTTTTCTAAAGTTTGCTGGACTGAAGATAACCTCATGTATCTCAGTTTCCACTCTTAAAATATATACATCTAAACAGTTACAGTAATGCATGTACATTTCTATTCTTTTCCAGTAGGTCACACTGTGGATATATTCTAAACACAGCACTTTTACAAATACCTTTTCAACATAAACATCTGTACAGAGCAGTTTGATGTACACGACATACAGTTCTAATACATTTGTAACACAAGCATCTTATATAAATTAGTTTGATATTCGCAAATGACATATTTTTATTTATTTTACATTTGTTGACCGGGCTAGTCTAGCTGGATATATTTCCATTTTCAGTAGAGGCCCGGGGAGAAAAGCTCCACACAATATACAGAAAAAAAAAAGAAACATACAACATATGAAAGTCAATACAACAAAAACAGCAGGATCAATGTAAAGACAATAAAGAAAGTTAGCAGGCAGAAAAAAAATTTACAAATAGGAACTAACATCATTACCTATAAACGAACTAAATAAAGGGCAACAAAATCAGGGAAAGGTGAGTTAGGAAGTAAAAAGAAGATATTTTGAAAAGAAGGGAAGGAAAGAAATAAAACAAATATATAGTAGGGAGGAGAAATGGGAGCAAAGTAAGAAGAAGAGAGTAAAGTAAAAAGACAAGAAAGGATTAAACAAGCTTTCAGCAAAGAGGAAAAGAGATAAGTTAGAAATTGAGATAGTTGTTCATGGAAGAGAGAGAGAGATGCGGGGGAAGGAAAGAGATAGAGAAGGGGTAGAATTATTTAGTCAGGTTTAGTGCAGGAACAGAGCCAGTGACTTTTCAAGTATTCTTTTATTCTTTGTTTGAAGAGGGGCAGTGATGAGATTAGTGTTATGTCACTGGGTAGTAGATTCCAGTTCCTTCCTACTGTACTAGAAAAAAGAGAGTCACCAGCTGAGTTATTGGACTTTGTTAATCTAGCCATAAGTTTCCTAGAAGAACGAAAGGAGTTAAGATTATTGTATGGGATTAAAAGTTTTGAGAGTATAGGGGTGTTGGAAGGCTGGTGCAGTATTTTGTGGGCAATGTTCAGTTGGGGGATGAGCAGAAGGTTTTGGAATTCCAGCCAGCCTAGTTGTTTCAGGTTAATACAGTGGTGGGTTCTGAAGGGGTTGCCAGTGGCGAAGTGGGCGATGTTATTATAGCATGTAGCCAGTTTGTTAAGGTTGGCTTTCTTAAGGTTGGTAAATATAGGTGAAGCATAGAGAAGTGTTGACAATAGATGGGAGTGGGCAATCTTGGCTCTAGAAGATTCAGTTAGGAAGGGTTTAATTCGATATAAGGATCCTATTTTTCTGTTGACCGATTTAATGGTGTTATTAATGTGTTGATCAAAAGAGAGATTATTGTCGATGGTTATTCCTAACAGTTTTGTTGTAGGATCGGGTGTGATAACCGTGGCATTATTAGAGGAAATGGTGAAGTGTAAGGAGGGGGATCGGGTGGTGGGAGTAAAGAGAAGAAGTTTAGCTTTTTTGGCATTTAGTAGGAGGGAACATTTATAGAACCATGTTTCAACTGAGTTGAAGATCTTTTGAGTAAGTGAACAAAGTTCAGTAGGAGAAGAAGCAGAGCATATAAGGGTAGAGTCGTCTGCATATTGGATGCAGGTAGCCTGAGAGATAGCAGAATGGATATCATTAATGAAAAGGGAGAATAGAAGTGGCCCAAGAATGGAGCCCTGAGGGACACCAATGTTAATGGGTAGGAGAGAAGAGATTTGATTTCCCCATAGAACTGCTTGTTGTCTATTGCTAAGGTAAGATTTAAACCATTTAGTGGCTAGGTTGGCAAAGGAGAGGGATTCAAGTATGTTAATTAAGGTGGAGTGGTTGACCATGTCGAATGCTTTGGAGAGGTCGATAAAGAGAGCAGAAGAGAGAAGGTTATTATTATGGTTCTTATTGATGGTTTCTACAAAAGATAAGAGAGCAGTGGTAGTACTATGATGAGGTCTAAAACCACGTTGACAGTTTGCTATTATGTTGTGCAGAGTGAGATGTTGTTTAAGTTGCCGGTGAATACATTTTTCCATAATTTTTGCTAATGGAGAAAGGAGAGCAATTGGTCTGTAGTTAGAGTAATCGATAGAGTTACCCCCTTTATGTAATGGAATAATATGGGAAACTTTCCAGATATCAGGGATGGTTCCTTCTTGGATTGTCCTATTTATGAGTATGGATATAGGGTATGCAATCACTTTGGCAGCCCTTTGGAGATAGAGAGATGGGAGCTTGTTTACAAAATTCCAGCTAGCTATACTGGCAGTACCTCCTTTTGTCGCACCTTATTGATGTAGTCCCTTATTTTCTCTTTAGCACTGTGCAGTTGCACCTCTTGTTCTGTGACATTCCCTCTACTCTGCAATACATTAACCTTTGTTAGACCCTGTAAATAATTTTTGATACTTCTTAACCATGTATATTTTTCTGTTATTTCTACCCTATTTTTAAACTGCACTATCATTTAGCCCAATCCCTAGCTATATTTTCTGAAGAAATTTCTATGTTTACTAATAGACCCTGAATAATTTTCACTACCCATTTATTAAATTCCTCTTTGTTTAGCCAATAGGTGAGGAAGCATGAATGTCTCATTTTTATTTCATTATCCTGCATTTTTATTTTAGTTATTATTGGAGCATGATCTGAAATAATTATTGGATGTGTATCAAAACTTTCAGTTAAATGCACATGTTCATGTAAAATACAGTTTCTGTCTAGTCTAACCCAGTTTTTGTACCTTGGGAATAATATGTAAATTACAAAGCAAAGGAAACTCCAGGCTGCCACAGCTTCTGAGCAACTACCTTTAATAAAGAAATGATAAGCACTTTCACACTGTACAATACTGCTTCTTCAGACCATAGTAAAAGATGCAAAGCAGGCAGACTTTTAAATACAAAACAATCCAATCAAATACAGGCATTAAAATCACATGACAATTAAAAAGCATCTAAGCAGTGATTGTCACCTCAGTATCCACCAATAAAAATACCTTAAACTGCTAAGCCCCAACTCAGTGTTAACAATCCTGTCATTTAAACCTGGTTCTACAAATGCTTTTAATAGTAAAATCCACCTTTGTTTAGCACATTCAGTTTTATTCTTTGTCACCTTCCCTATCACTTTCATAAATAATTTCCACTACAAAAAAACTAAAACATATGATGTGAATCCTAGTTTTTAACATGGTTCACTAAAACATTAATCTCTCTACCTTTAGATATATCATTCAGATGTTCCACAATCCTATCTTTAAATGCTCAGTTTGTCTTTCCTATGTAAAATGAGTTACACAATGAACACCCTGCATAATAAATAACTTTCTTATTTCTACAGTTAGCAAAAAAATCTAAAGCAATCTCAGTACCAGTAACTATGTACATAAGAAGTACAAGACAAAATTTAATTGCAAGCAGAGCACGAGCCACATTTGAATGTACCCTTATGCTGTGAACACATTTTTATTTTAAGATACGAGTCTCTATAACACAGTTGTTTTAAGGAATGATTATTTCTAAAGCTAAATCTAGGTTGAATGTCAATAATTTTCCTGATATCTGGATCAGCCAACAAACTCGACCAATGTGTCCTGAAAATGTCACATCCAATATTAACATCAGAAACCCAGTTTTTAGTCCAGAAAAAAATAACTGTATGTAGTTCAGCATCATCATTTTAGAGCTATGAGACTTCATGATGATGATGAACTTCATGCAGTTTTTTCTAAACTAAAAACTGAGTTTCTGGACAGGGGCTATAGTGTTAGAGAAATAGATTTGTGTATTGACAGTGTTAAGAACTAGGGATGGAAGGGAAGACCCTATTTTTCCAGGAGCACAGAGGAGGGTCAGTCCTCTGTAGTGAGAACAGATGACATAGTTAGGAATAGACTTTTTACATTTTCAAGTGATGTCAATATTATATGTGATATTTTCAGGAAACATTGGTCGATCTTGTTGGCTAATCCAGATATCAGGAAGATTATTGACATTCAACCTAGATTTAGCTTTAGAAATAATCATTCCTTAAAACAATTGTGTTATAGACTCAAATCCTAAAATACAAATGTGCACAGCGTAAGGGTACGTTCAAATGTGGTTCATGTTCTGCTTGAAATTATATTTTGCCTTGTACTTCTTATTTACATAATGTTACTGGCACTGAGATTGCTTTAGAATTTTTTGCTAACTGTAGAACTAAGAATGTTCTTTATTATGCAGGATGTTCATTGTGTAACATTTTACATAGGAAAGACAAACCAAACATTTAAAGATAGGGTCTTGAAACATCTGAATGATATATCTAAAGATAGAGAGATTAATGGTTTAGTGAAATGTTTTTTTGTACTGGAAATTATTTATGAAAGTGATGTGGAAGGTCACATAAAGAATAAAACTGAATGTACTGAACAAAGGTGGATTTTACTATTAAAAGCATTTATAGAACCAGGTTTAAATGACAGGGTATCTTTAAAACTTGTTTTAAAGTCATGCCCATTACAACATTTAGTTGGGGGCTTGGCAGTTTAAGGTCTTTTTATTGGTGCAGCGTTGTTGCCTCACAGCAAGAGGTTCTCCCGTTCGATTCTCAGCTGGAGTGGGGGGAGTTCCTTCTGTGTGGAATCTGCATGTCCTCCCCATGGTTGAGTGGGCATTCAAAAGACATGCATAAATGGGCGTGCATTCGTTGACGGTTGAACGTCGAGCTGGCTCCTCAGCATTCGTCAAAATCTACTGCCAATCATTACCGGACCGGAGTTACACTGTGGTGACCCCTAACTGGGAAAAGCCGAACAACAACAACATTGAGGGGACATATTCATTGCTTTGATGCTTTTAATTGTCATGTGATTTTAATGTCTGTATTTGATTGGATTGCTTTGTATTTAAAAGTTTGTCTGCTTTGTTACTTTTACTGTGGTCTGATGAAGCAGTATTGTACACTGTGAAAGCACTTACCAATTCTTTAATAAGGGTAGTTTCTTGGATGCTGTGGCAGCTTGGAGTTTCCTTTGCTTTATGTCCTAGGTTTGTTTTACTCTGCGTTATTACTCAGCAGTTGGGATTTTGGTTTTAGATAATATGTAAATTCTGTCCGAACTCCTACTACTGAATTCACATCTTCCATACCAAATATTTTCATAAATTTCATCAGAAATATATCCTGTTTGTTATACTTTCACTAATAGGCCCCCTAGATACATCCTCACTGTTGCACATCAAATTCTTGTCTCCCTGTAAGTACTATTCCCTGCGGAAAGGTGATTATTTCTCCCAGAATGTTCTTAAGCTCTGTTGTAATAGTTTTAGATAGAAGTAGCCCCGTACTACTACAATCTACCATAATTATCTTTTTTTTTTCTAATCTATCAATATTGGAGCTCCTCTAGCAATTAATATAAGTACTTCCCTTTTTCTTTGACCCAGAAATCCTTTCTTTATTAAACTCATATGCTTAGTTTTTTCCATATCTAAAGGAAAGGAACATAAAAGGAGTAACCCTCCTTTTACCTCCCATTCCTCTCCCCTCCGCTACTCACCGTGTCTCACACCATCTGATCATTGCATTCCTTCCTCTACAGGCCCTGGCTCACCCTTTAGCCTCCCATTCCCTCCTCACTCAATTTCTCAGACCTGTTATAACATGCTTAACTACCTCACTTTATCTCAACTCCAAATGCATATCCAACTGACTTACACCTAGTTTCCTCTCACTACCACATATACTAATCACTCAGTCTCCTCTCTTACTCCTCTATTTTCCCCTTCCATCCCATTAGCCCTTCTAGCTTGTTCCACCTTCGTGTGGAGCTTCTGCTTTATATCTGCTTGAGTTTAGTGCAATATTTGTGTAACATTTAGGTATACGAGTTTTAAAACTTATCTGTTTGAGCTTAGTACTATCTGTATATACATCCTACCTTTATTCCTAGTCTTTAGCTACATATTGGTATATGTGTTCATTACTATGTTTCGTATTATGTATAACTGTTTTATTTGCTATTGTATGTATATTCAATTGTTCTTCATGTACTCTGCTGCTCATTTATTCTGTGGAGCTTTTCTCCCCGGGCCTCCACTGAAAAAGGACCTGTGTCCAGTTGGAATTTCCCGGTAAACAAATGTAAATAAATAAATATATGTGTCCTGTAGAGTAGCTGTTTACACTCTATATTTTAATATAGTTCACTACTCTTTCTTTTTTGTGTATGCCTGTGAGACATTCACATTTAAAGATAATATGGAAAGTGTTGTCGTGATAAGAAGTTATTATTCCCCTCCTGCTATGTATAACAGCTTTTTTAAATGTCCAGTTTTAACTTTTGTGTTGCATAAAATAATGTTTGGCAGGTTGATTTTTTTATACTGTTTCTTGTCATATCCATTTGAACCTAAGTCACATCTTACAAGACTTTCTGGTTTAATGAAAACTGTCAAAGAAAAGACACCCCATAACATACTAGCTTAATACAAACACACAATACTATGCACATCTTCAAATAATGAAGTTTAACCCTCTTACTGAAACAATTGTCCCAGATTGATAGCTACACCCGCAGGCTAGAACTGACCTATAATGAAGGTTACCCATGCTAAGATGCATGGTACAGCCTATACTTCTATTTACATTAAGTGCTGTCTGTTTTTATCTTCTTTTTAAGAACATCTTTATTAAATTATCATGTATGACATAGGCAGTCATACATTTATAAAAATGAAAACAAAGCATATTGTCATAATTTTAGTTGCAAACATTATACATCACTTATAGTCTATCCAGTAATTGGCAAACATTACGTAGCTCATTCAGATCCTGGCTTCTTTTAAACCTTGTTCCTCCTGTACATGTATTGTTCCCACAAATCACATTTTTGTATGTAATTTGCTTATGCACTTTTCTAAAGATCCCAATTCCAGTTTTATCTCTGTTACTATATTCACTACTTCTAGTAAACTTGGTTTAGACTGATTTCCATTATCTGGTAATTGATTTTTTGACAGCCGCCATAATTAGACTAAGCAAGTTCTTACTCTGACTAGGCAATTCTGATTCTGTATCATAGCTCAAAAATTGTTTCTGTAATTACACCAATTTGCTCACTCAGTATCTCTGACAGAGCACTCTGCAGGGAATGTATGCCAACTCATTACACGCCCCAAAAATATGTTCTCGAGTATTTCTTTCCTGTCACACCTCCAACATTTGCTGTCTATCTGAGGACAAATTCTCTGTCTACTTGGGGTATAAAATCTCTATGTAAACATTTCCAGGCAAAAATCCTAAATGTTCTAGATTTGTTGCATATCTGGGAGAGACACGTATATTCCCATTGTTTCTTTGTCAATTGCTTATCCAATCTCTCTTCCTAATCCTTTCTAACCTCCTCTGATTGATTATTATAGTTATCATGCAATATTTTGTATGGTCTACTTATTTTTTAACAACAGCTTCTGTTCTAGATTCTACTAAAAACTCTGCCAGTGCTGGTCTTTCAGTTAGGATCTCCCTATTTATTTCTCTGTGCCTGTACTCTGATATTAATCCTTGATAGGGAAGGTAATCTCTAGGATGCAGCCCAAATAAATTCTTGTCCTGTTCCTGTTTTATTACCATTCCTTCTCTTAAGTATTTGCTCCAAATACTTTGTTTCTTTTGCCAGTTTTTTCCAATAAATTCCACCCCCTGTTGTCTATTGTCTTTATCCCTAATTGCAGTCATCCCTATCAGCAGAATCCCCTTTTTCCATTCTCATGTTGGCTTGGTTCTTAGAATATTTTCTGCTTCTTTATGAATATAATATTCTGTATGGTTATTGTTATTCACCTTAAGGATCTGTACCCAAAATCTCAGTCTTTCTTTGTTTCTTGAGCTTCTCCCTGTTTCATCATCATCCCTTCCCACTTTGAATTGTAGGTTTCTGGTTGTGCTGTGTATACAGCCTTAACTGTGTAGCTCTGAAAATACCCCTCCAAATTGAGTAATCCCAAACCACCTTGTTCAACTGGGAGAATCATCTTTCGTAGGTAGGTACTAGGCTATTGGCCCTAGGGCCTATATAAGCCTAGCCAAATGGTACCCTGGCTTTTGCCACCCAAGAAAATTATTTTCCTGTGCCCCTGTCAAGCAGAAGAGCCACAGAAGTGATCCCTGGGGTGAATTTCCTATCTCCCATCCAATCATCAAGATTTTTCTTGAAGAGTGCTAATGAGGAGCGTTGTTTGATACAGATAGGTAGTTTTTTCCAGAGTATGGGAAGTCTCTGGGACAGGAATCTATCCCTCCAGCATGTTCTTTTTGTTGTGTCAAGGTTTAGGTCCATAGAGCGTGTAGCTCAGAGGGATTGGGATTTCTTTAAGTGGAGCATGTCCTACAGCTCTGGGTTTGACATAGCTTTGTATGTTATGTTTTGCATCTTATCCTATTTGACTCTTATAGTCTTCCCTTCCCAGAAAATATCCTTCAGCTCTTTATTAATTGCTTTCTACAACTTCTCTTCTGGATGATAAAAATATACCTGAGCTGTGTATAAAACTAAAGGGGCCAAAAACATTTTAACTGCTTGTATCTTGCTATCCATACCCATATAACAGAACTTCGCATATTCTTAGCTGCCACACCAGAATCATTTTAATCCATACTCCTAAGTACTTCATTTTATCGTGTGCCCATAAATATGAATATTGCTGAACCAATGTGTGTGTGTGGGTAAATAATTTTCAGCTATTGCCTTTCTTTTAGCTTTAATAATTTTGTATCCCAAAAAGATTTGAAACTGTCTCAAAATTTTCCACAATACTGAAATATCCTTTTCTGGTTATGTCATGTATGAAATATCATCTGCAAATAGAGCCAGCTTTTTTGACTGCCATACTAATTATATCCTTGAATTTCTGAATCTCTTATTTTCTTTGACAATAGTTCTAAATAAAGGGGAAAGAGGATACCCCTGCCTGGTTCCTCTGCTGAAATGGAAATTATCAGAGAGGAACCCACCCACTTAAATTTTCACCTCTGATCCCCTCATATATCCTTCTAATCAACCTTATTATTTTATCAGGGAATGCAAATGCTTCCATTGCCCTGCCCATAAACTCCCAGATTACTCTGTCAAATGTTTTTTTCTGCATCAAAACCCGCCAACAGCAGTGGTATTTTTGGGTCTTATATTGAATAGTCGCACTCTTAGGTTGTAGAACGCCTAAATGTTGCTAATTTGAAATCGCGAACAACCATTTCCACACAGGGAAAAAAAATAATTTGGCCGTTACATGGATTTTGCCCTGTTTACAACATAGAGCAATCTTGGAGCTGGTATATTTATTTGGGGTGGGGGGCACATCTCCTCACATCGGGGGGCTGTGGAGCGCGAAGCCCCCCAGTTGATTTCTGTGTAAAAATTTTTTTATCACTTTGGCCAACATTATTTCCCTGTGTGGAAATGGCCGTTCGTGATTTTAAGTTGTTGATGTTTGACAGCCTAAGTGGTTGACGATGTATATAGACCTGTATTTTCTTAAATTCAGCTTCCCTCTGGATCATCAGTGTTCTGCTAATGTTGTCAAATATTCCCCTCTACAAAGTGACATTGATCCATATATATCAGTTTTGGCATCACTTTTGCCATTCTTTGAGACGTTGTAGACAAAAACAATTTATAATCTTGGTTTAGGATTGAAATGGGCCTGTATGAAGCTAGATTTGATGGGTCTTTACTGTCTTTAGGTATTACAGCCACCTTCGCTTTCTTTCAGGATGTTGGCCCTTCACTTCCTCTTAAAATACTGTTAAACAAATCATTCCAGATTTTATCAGTTTTTTCCCCTCCTAGCTTCCAAACTTTCCCAAGAATACCTTCCTGGGGACTTTCCTGTGGATTGGTTATACATCACTATTTTTATTTCATTTCCACCTGTCCTGTTAGCAGTTGAGCCTCATATTTAATTCTTTCATAAACATTTCCATTTGTACCTTTTCTTGATCTCCATATTTCTTTGATTTGTACAGACTTTCATAAAACAAAATATTTCTAGTACCTCTACAGGATCTCTTGTTGTCTTCCTTGCTATAGGCTCCCTAAGCTTGGAGACAACCCTTTCTACTTTTTGTTGCCTGAATCATTGCACTAAACATTTTGTGCTCTGAAATTATCTAAAAAACAGTTGCTTAACAGCAGTCTTTATAAACTCTTGCATATTATCAAGGTAATCCTTTATTTTCTACTTAGCATTGTGCAATTGCTCCTCTTCATGTTCTTTGAGATTTCCCCTTTTCTGCAATACTTTAAAATTGCCAGTCCATTTAAATAATGTTTTACTTCTTAACCATATCTCCTCCTTTTATTTCAACTTTGTTTTTAAACTCCCCTTTCATTTTATCCCATTCCCTAGCTATATTTTCAGAAGAAATTTCTATAGTCTCTAATAACTCCCAAATAATTTCCTCAACCTGTTCCTTAAATTCCTCCTTTTTTCAACAGATAGGTAGGAAAGTGACACTGTCTCCTTTTTATTTCATTGCCCTGCATTTTTATTTTAGTTATTATTGGTGCATAATTTGAAATAGCTATTGGATGTGTATCAAAACTTTCAATTAAATGCACATGTTCCTTTGAAATGTAATTCTGTCTAGCCTAGGCCAGTGTTTGTGTCTTGGGTAATAATATGTAAATTCACTCTGAACTCCTACTGATTTCACATTTTCCATGCCAAATATTTTATTTTTTTTTCAAAAGTCTACCCTCCTTTGTTATATTTTCCCTTCTGGGCCCCCAGACACATCTTCACTACTGCAAATCAAATTACAGTCCACACTTATAAGTAATGATCCCTGCTGGAAACTGATTATTTCTCTCAGAATTTTCTTAAGCTCCATTATAGCAGTTTTAGGTGCAATATAAATATATGCCAATGTAGTCCTTCTCCCTTGCCAGTAGCCTGTTAGTACTACAAATCTACCATTATTTTTTTTTTATCCTCTTCTATCACTATTGGAGCTCCTCTTGCAGTTATTATACATAATCCTCTTTTCCTTTGTCCCAGGTAGTCTGCTGAATAACCATCTTGAAACATTTTTTTTATCAAATTCATATGTTCATTTCTTTCCAAATGTGTCTCCTGTAGCATAGCTAATTGCATTCTACATTTTTAATATAGTTCACTATTCTTTCTTTTTTGCATATATGTCTGTGAGACCATTAACATTTAAAGATAACACAGAAAGCATTATTATTTTGAAAAGTTATTTACACCTTTTATTTGTAACAGCTTTTTTAAGTATCTAATTCCACTTTGTGTGTTACATGCACACACTAGTATTTGGCAGGTTGATCTTTTAAACAGTTGTTTCTTGTCATAGCCATTTGAGCCTATGTCGCATCTTAACAATTCTTTTTGTTTTATTGAAAGCGCTCAAAGAAATACAGCCCCAGTACACCCCTAAATCCTATTTACTTAATACTCACACATAAAGCTATGTACATCTTCAAATATTGAAGTTTTACTTTCGTAGTAGAAACAGTTGTATCAAACTGAGCCACACTCAGAGACTGGGGTTAACCTAAAGAAAGGTGCCCATGCTGAGATGCATGGCACAGCCTGTGCTTCTACTAAGTGCTGTCTGGTTTTGTCTTATCTGTATTGCTCTCCCAGAATGGTAAATCACTTGACTGCTTTCAGAAAACATCATCTCCTAGCCATTGGAGGAAAGAATTATTCTGTTTTTATTGCTCTTTATCAGATTATCTCCATAGAGACACATGAAACAGATTCAGAGTTGTTTCTACAAGCATTTGTTTGTTTGAAAGAGAAAAGCTTTGTTATATTCAATGCTTTTTTTCATGTAATTGTTTTCTCTTAAAACCTTTTAAAACTTCTTACTAGATCAAGGCAAGGGCCTTACATTCCAGAGAAGATACCAGGACAACATATCTCTCTCATTTTGTACAGAATACTTCTGCCCTTACCTATCCTCTTCCAGCTCTCAGAATCTGCCATCACTAAATCTCCTACTGTCTTGCAACAACTTTTCTTCTTCATTTTTACTTCCCCTTACCTGACATCTATAAAATACAGATACCTGTACTTAACTCATTACAGCCGAGTGTGCTTCCAGGCATGTTTGCAGTTACTTCCTACTGCAGCTCTAGGCATCAAATATTGCTTGTTCATATTTGCATTAATAATTCCAAAACTATGCTACATACAAGGTATCAGAATATTTTATCTTAAAGCATACATAATAGCAAACACAATTGTATTGATATTTGGCCAATTAAAGTTACATACTCAAAAGGGCTATACAGGTAAAAATTAATTAGTTACGTTTCTCTTCAGCTTATCTTCCTACTCTGCTATTTTTCATCCTACCATGACCAGTGATATCTCGCAACATCTCCAACTCTGTTGTAACCACCTATCCATACTTTCTGTTTACACACTCCACACATTGTACCAAACCTATTTAATATTGTCCCTCACCTTTCATCCAAATATAGGCTGATTAATTGCACTTCAACTCAAGCCAAAACAAAATTAAGTGCATGAATTCTCTCCAAAAAACAAGTATGCATAATATCCAATACACTAAAATCCTTCTAGGAGGAGATATACACCCTAATCCTGGCCCCACCTATCACAATGAACACAAAGATGATTCTCTCCCACACACTTCAGTAACCCAACAGGTAATCACTAATCCTGGTGATTTAATTTTTTTTTCTGGAGTCGATGTTATAAGTATAAGAAATAAAACTGTTTAACTACATGCCTGGATCACCCAACATAACCCTGATGTTCTTACTGTAACTGAAACTTGGCTTAAACCCAACATAAATGACTCTGAAATTATACCTCATGGCTATAATATCATCTGTAATGATAGTATAAAGAAAAGGTGGTGGAATTGCTTTAATATTTCCCAATAACTGCCACATTTCCCCTTACAGCAAACCAACACCAAAATTAATTTCAGTAGAGCATCTTATTGCTTTCCTCAAAATAAATCATAATAAACAAATATGTATTACTGTCCTTTATATCCTTCCTAGTGATAATACAGCTGTACTGGACAATATCCTACATTGGATATCCATAACATTTCCACAAGAAAAAATATTACTAGGTGATATGAATGTCTATTAGTTGACATAAACTCCAATTCCCCTATGTGCAGCATGAGCTTTTATAGTTTCACACAACTAATACCCTCACACATTATGGCAAGGCCTCAAATTGTCTATTGGAGTAGATCCTAGTATCAGACCCTAGCAAATACCACACCACAGGAACATTGTCAAACTCTGTCAGTGATCGTTTCCCAATTTATACAACTAGACATCTCATGCATCTAGTTAAACAGCTTATTTATTAAACAACATGCAACCTTTCCAATTTTAAGCCAAAATGTTCATTACTATACTATCATCTATTAACTGGAACTTCCTAAAAACCCTCCCCTTAGATGATGCTGTAATTGAATTCAGTACAACTTTTCTAAATATCCTAAATAGCCTAGCACCTCCTAGAAGGAAGAGACTGAAAACAAATGCAATTTGGCTATCCAAAACAAGTAGAATGCTAATACAGGATAGACAAAAAGCATGGAAAGAATGGCAAAAATGTAAAACACCTCTATCTTGAAAACTTCAGAAGGTTTTGCAGTGGGATGGAAAAGCAAATAAATGGCAAAAACCTATACCATAATAACTTTGAGGAATACTGAACACAACCCAATTTGGACATCCATTAAAGAAATCTTACATCCCAGCGAAAACTTCAACTCAGACCCCTCTACATATAACTCACCACTAGAAACTGCAATACAGTTCAACTCATTTTATAGATAGTATAGCATCTCTAACCAGTAGCTCCTCAGTATCTAATCTCAACCCTGCTCAACAGCCACATATCACCATATTTATTTTCACCTTCAAACCAGTACCCACATCCTATATAAAACTACTCTTAAACCATGCTCTTCTTCAGCTGATGAGACTCCAAGTGAGTACCTAAAATAGCAGACAGTAGCATTGCCTATCCTGTCTCAGTTCTTATAAATTGGTCAGTACAGGAATCCTACATTCTCCCTCTGTCTGGAAAAGGTCACAAATTATCCCTCTGCACAAAGAAGGAAATTCAGCAGACAATAACTTTAGACCTATGGCAATCTTATCTCCTGTCACCAAAACACTTGAAAAATATATTCAAAAACACAATTGCTAGACTATCTCCTGCAGGAAGAACTCCTATTCCTTACATGACATGTCTTCTGTCCTTCCCATGGAACTAGCACTGCCCTTTTAACCTATATAGATAAATACTGTTAGTAAAGCCAGAGATCATACCAAAGTAGTCTTTTCCTTATTTTAAGACTTGTCTAAAGCCTTTGACACAGTTTGTTACAACAAACTACTACTAAAAATGTCCTCATTAGGTCTTTCTTTTCCCAACCTTCTGTGGTTCAAAAGCTACCTGTACAATAAGCATCAGTCAGTAATATGGTACTCCACACACAAACTCCTTACCTCCCAGTAACCACCGGTGTACCCACAAGGCTCTATCTTTGGTTCCCACCTCTTTAACATTTTCATCAACACCCTCTATACTTCCACACAACAGGCCACCCTAATACAATACAGAGATGATTGCACTCTCCTTTGCACATCTCACAACATGATACACCTCCAAAAAGTTGCTCAGGAAGCTTTAACAGCCACCGAAACATGGCTTTGTAACTTGCAAACCATACTCCAAAAAAGACCAAACTACTACTATTTTTCCCCAAATCCGCTTTCATAAAAAAGCAAACTAAAATACTAAAAGTAATGTTTTTGTATTATCTCTAATTTGTCATAATTATTTGAACTGCAGATTTTTATTTTTGAAGATTGTATAATTATTGAACTGATATTGTTAATCCTCATTTATTCCTTACGTGTGGGTATCAGTTCCGACCTCGTAACCGAGCCGGCCATCTTCCAAGCTCGCGTCAGCTACAAACTCTCAAGCTAAAACTCTTACCCAGAATTCTCCTCTCCCTGTTACCTCAGATTTCATTTGCCACATCGCCATTCGGTCGTGTCAAGCTACTTCTCTTGAGCCAAGTATAATATTTTTCTTCATACTAAATTCTAAAACAGCCTTTTCTCACAGAAAAGTTATTAGATAGTTTTCTCTTCCCTTATTGCATTTAGCGACTATCCTTTCTTGAATCATTTCAATTCCTTTCCTCCTCTTTACCGCGAGGTAATTTCTTTTTTACCATCATTGGTAAACCGCCTTTCCTTCTTTCTTTCTAACATGGCAGATAAAAAAGGTAGTCCAGGATTTAAAAGATGTTTAGATTATTTTCATAAATTACCTACTTCAGATGCACATTCCCTGTGTGTCTATTGCTTGGGTGTGCCTCATTTAACAGTTGATCCCGCCCTGCGGGATTTGTAAGAATTTCTCGAACAGGACGTTGATTGAGAGAAAAAATAAATTAACATTGAAGGGGCTACTTAAATGTCCTTTTTCAGAAGCTATTTCTGGGTCAGAGGCTTCAACCTTTCCAAGATCCCATAAAAAAAAGACTGAAGAACATATAAAGGCGAAGTCTCTTCCTTCATCCCCTGCTTGGACTCCCAGGAACCGAGACCCAAGAAAGCTAAGCTTTCCAGTTCAGATTTGACTTCTTCAGCTCCAGCGCTTTCGGTACCTAGACCTTTGGCACCGAGGCCATTGGTGCCATCTGTGACTTCAGCACCACCTAGTGTGCCCTTTACCATATCGGTACCAAAGGGCTCCTCTGTTCAGACTTCTTTACCAGCACCAACTGCCCAGTCGATGCAGACTGTTACAACGTTGATAGATTTTTTGACGTCCATTGCCCTTTCAGCTCCAACAATTTACCCGGCACCGACTACCCTCTCAGCACCAACCATTCAGTTATCAGCACTGATTTGTTTGGTTCCAGCCTTAGCGCCGACAACCAGTTCGGTACAGATCTTATTCTCGGTGCAGACCATGACTTCGGCACCAATGATTTCCTCAGTGCAGACACCTGTAGTTCAGTCCTTTACAGCCCCATTGTTTTCAGTGCAGACATCCGAGGTGGGCACCGAGCTTGCTTCATCTTTGGATAGACCTGACTCCCCCTCAGCCGTGTCTGTGAAATCCACTAGAAGACTCACTGAACATGATGTGTTGCGTCTTGTGGATCAAGTGCTTTTGGCCAGAGGTATCCCGCCTCCCAAGACCTATCCTTCCTCAGGAGGTGATCACCCTTTACCAAAGACCCCTACTTCTCCTCCTTCATTGCCTTTGAAGCCCCTTGATATAACAAAGTCTTCCCCCTCTATGGTTCCCTTTATGGACCTCACTAAGGAGCCGCAGTTGCCTTTGTGGCAGGAGAGTTCTGCTACTACCCAGGATGTCAGCTGTGGTGTACGTAATTTAATGTTTCACAGCCAGTCAGGAACTCCGAGTCAGAAGGCTGAGCCACTTAGGGGAGGGGTGACCACTGTCCTGGGAACTCACCCCTCTTCAGGTGGACCAGCCTTCCAGCTAATGGAGAAGGCTCTGGTGTCTGTTGGCGATCCTGTGCTATCACTCTTCCCCACCCTCCTCTGGACCGCAATGTACACAAGTCGCTCCTGGTGGACACAGGGCACAAGGGCCTCAGGATATACTCCCACAGGAGACCCCTTTTGCGCTCTCTTCCCCAGCTTCTCCCTCTGAGGAAGTTCTTCAAAAGAGCTCATGCAAGAGGAAGCACATGGACTCCACAGAGGAGTCCCTTACTGAAGACACAGACTTTGATGATGGGGAAAGGGTCCCTTCGCTCACCCTCTGAGGTATCCTTTGGTGATATTCTTGAAATTCTTAAACAGAGAGGTGACTGGCAGCCCTCAAACCCGACCTCTGAAGAGTCTGTGTTCTTGCAGGCCTTTTGCGCCCGGCCACCTACCTCCTGGGCTACTCCACCTGCCGACGAACTGGTCCAGCTCATCGTGCAGCATGCGTGGAAGGCTGCTGACACCATTGAGACCATTCCCCGGAGGCCAGATAAAATGTTGTCCCCTCTGCTACTGATCCCTATTGGTCCAAAGGTCTTCCTGTAGATGCTTTGGTGGTGGCGGCCGCAGCTAAAAAGGACCTGGTGGAAGAAGAAAGCCAGACTGTCCATCCACCCAACAAAGAGTCCCGGGCTCTGTACATAATAGGGAAGCGTACTTTTGCATCAGCGACCTTTGCAATCAGGTCCCTGAACTATATGACACTTTACCAGGCTTCAAAGAGATTTAATTTCAGAGCTCTCTGAAACTTTGGCTGGAGCTGTGTCTGATGAGGTCTGTGACAAAGTGGCCTCTCAGCTAGCCATCATTGAATCGATATCTAACTCCACCATGTGCCTGATATCTCACGCATCAGAAGGAGCAGCTAGAGTGGTGAGTTCAGGCATTGTTCTGAGACGACACGCCTGGATGCGCTTGTGTAATTTCACGGAACCCTTAAAGGCTTCCTTTCTCAATGCTCCCATCAAAACCTCTTCGTTGTTCGGACCCAAGGTTAAAAGCACACTGGCCAGATGTGAACAGGATGGTAAGACCCTTTCTGCCGTGGGTGTCCATTATTCTTCCTCTCAATGGGCTTTCTCCAGAAACCAGAAGAGTGGGAAGATATAGTATAAAAAGTCTCAGGGTCCTTTCCGTGACACACAGGCTGAGTTCTTGCCTAGAGGCAGAGGGAAAACTCACAGGGAAGATGCCCTTTTCAGGGCTGGGGGCTCCGTGTAACCAGGGTTTCAGGGACTCTTTCCCTGGCTAGTCCTACCAGCGTTTCTGAAGAGCGGCCCAACTGCTTTCCTCTGGAAGTGGTTGGGGGTCACTTCTCTTTGTACCCTTCTGCCAGGCTGTCCATCACCACCGATTTTTGGGTACAAGGGATAATAACCAGAGGTTATCATATTCCCTTCTACCTTTGTCCCGCTCCCCTAACAAACTTACCCAATGTTCCACCCAGTCAAAGGGAAAAAGCAGCTTTAGAGATTTCAAAACTGCTAAGAAAAATAGTCATCCAAATAGTCCATCCAGACCAGATAGGATCCGGATTCTACTCAAGACTATTTTTGGTGCCAAAGAAAACCGGGGACTGGAGACCAATTTTGGATCTCAGTGTATTGAACAAGTTTGTAAAAGTACAAAAATTCTGGATGGTCACAATACAGTCTATCCTTCCACTTTTGGAAAAAGACGATTGGATGTGCTCGATAGATCTTCAAGATGCGTACTAACACACAAAAGTGGACAGACCATCAAGAAGTTTCCTTCACTTCCGTGCGGGAGCCAGTCACTACCAGTTCAGAGTACTGCCCTTTGGACTCTCTACAGCCCCCAGAGTGTTCACAAAGTGCATGGCAGTCGTCACAGCTCACTTGCGACTACAAGGATTCCAGGTGTTTCCATACCTAGACGACTGGCTCATCTCTGCCTCCACCAGACATCTATTGGAAGAAGCCCTGGCATACTCCCTCTTCTCTGTAGAAAGGCTAGGCATAACCATAAACTGGCAAAAATCCAATCTCACCCCATCTCAGTCCACAGAATTCATAGGGGTCATCTTGAATACAAAGAATTGCAGAGCATCCATTCCAGAGCACAGAATTCTAAGGATAAATCAACAACTGATCTGAATCCTTTCAAGGGAGAAATCCGCAGCTCACTCTGTTCTACAGTTGTTGGGTTCCATGGCAGCCTCCATCACCACTGTTCACCTGGTCAGGTTTCACATGAGGCTTCTACAATGGCTACTTGCTCACCCAATGGTATCCCCTTCAGTACCCTCTTTCAGCCAAGATTCGGGTAACTCACAGGTGCAAACAGGATTTACATTGGCGGATGGTCCACAACCCATCACAATGGTCTCGTCTTTTCTCCCACCAACAGCCCAAGGCTACAGTGACCATGGATGCCTCCCTGATTGGGTGGGGGGGGGCTATGTCCGGGACAGACAGTCCAAGGTACTTAGTCTGAAAGGAAGGCCCATCTGCATATAAATGTTCTAGAGCTGAGGGCGGTGCTTCTGGTGTTGCAAGCATTCTATCCCCTGCTGCCATCTGGGACTATTGTGATACAATCAGACAACATGGCAGTGGTCTAGTACATCAACAAACAGGGCAGAACCAAATCTTTCCCACTCTGTTGAGAAGCCATGAGGATATGGCATTGGACGATGGCTACCAACCGTTTTCTTCTAACAATGCACATTCCCGGGAGTTCCAATGTGATAGCAGATAGACTCAGCAGGTGTATACTGCAACCTCATGAGTGGTCCCTGAATCTTTTGATAGCAGCAGAGATTTTCAACCACTGGGGTCTTCCTTGCTGCGACCTCTTTGCGTCCCCAACCAATTACAAACGCAGCAACTGTTTTGCCCTAATTTACCCTCCGGGACAGTCCCCCAGGGATGCTCTAGTCCACGATTGGCCCTCGGGTCTACTTTATGCATTTCCACCTCTCCCCCTCATTCCCCAGTTTCTGAAGAAAGCCCGCCGGTTGAAGAGCAAAGTAATCCTCATAGCACCATATTGACCTCGTCAGATTTAGTTCCCCTTCCTTTGGCCTCACCTGCTAGATCAACCATGGATTCTCCATCCAACCCGGGGTTGATCTCCTATCTGCAAAATCTGATTCACCCCAACTTGAGCAGCCTGAGGCGCACAGCTTGGCTCCTGCTATTCCCTTGATTGCCAGGCAGAATGATCTTTCTTTGCCAGTATGTGACATTCTTATTGCATCTCATAAGTCTTCCACCAGAATTACATATCTCAGCAAGTGGAAAAGATTTACTTTTTGGCTGAAAGAAAAACAGGTAGATCCTTTTTCAGCACCAGTATCAATAGTACTGGAGTATCTAGCCGCCCTATTTAAATCCGGTCTGTCTGCCTCTACCATTAGAGTTCATTTGGCTGCAATATCTAATTTCCATGATGGTGTCCAAGACTCTCCTCTCTTATGTCACACAAATTATGCAAGACTTTCATAAAAGGCATGAATCATCTAAACCCCCCTTTTAGAGAAACTAGTCAACCATGGGACCTGTCATTAGTCCTACAAGCTTTGACAGTGCCACCTTTCAACCCAGCTTCTTCTTGCGACCTCAAATATTTGTCATGGAAAACCTTGTTTTTGGTCACCATTACTTCTGCCAAACGTATATCTGAGCTTCGAGCCTTATGCATCAAGAGTCCATATTTGATTTTTCATAGAGATAGAGTGTCATTGAGAACTAATCCTTCCTTTCTGCCAAAAGTGATCTCTGAAATGTCCATTAAACAAACCGTTGAATTGCCAGTTTTCTTCCCCAATCATTCAAACAAAGGAGAGTATTGCCTACATACCCTAGATATTCACAGGCAAATTTGCTTCTACTTGAACAGGATTAAGGCCTCTCGTAAATCAGACCAGTTATTTTTGGCCTATTCTGGACCTAGATTAGGATGTGCTGTTGCTAAGGTCACTTTGGCTAAATGGTTGAAAGACTGTGTGACCTTCATTTATAGACAACGTAATATTCCATTACTTACTACCATAAAGGCTCATTCTACAAGGTCGGTGTCAACTTCTGCTGCCTTCCATGCCAGAGCTTCTTTACATGACATTTGTGCAGCTGCAACTTGGGCTACCCTTCAGGAATGTCCTTCTATGAGAGCCTCCCAGGAATAAAGGTAGCTGGGGACTCTGTCCGACATGTAAGGAATGAAAGAGGATTAATAATCTCAGATAAAGAAGTTATGTCTTACCATAACGTTCCATCTGTATTGTTGATCCTTGTTTAGTCATTACGACCCTCCCTCCTTCCCCCTCCTGAGGCTTCTAGTGGATCTCACCATCTGGTTCTATTAGGTCATTTGACCAGAGGTAGTCTCTACCTTCTTTTGACTTGCAAACTCAATCTGAGGTAACAGGGAGAGGGGAATTCTGGGTAAGAGTTTTAGCTCTAGAGTCTGTAGCTTTTGCAAGCTTGGAAGATGGCCGGTCAGTTCCAAGGTCAGAACCGATAACCACACGTAATGACTGAACAAGGATCAACAATACAGATGGAACGTTATGGTAAGACATAATTTCTTTTCCTTAAAATGTTTTGTAATAATTTGGAGCTTGTCTCCCAGGGCCTCAGCTGAAAATGAGCTTCTACCTAGTTGGGTCGTAATCAAATGTCAGTAAATAAATAAATCCTGTCATTGCCCTATGGAAAAAATGAAAAAACACATCAGTCTTTTCTTGATTATACTCTTTTGACCAGGCCTTTTTTTATACATTGCAGTACCTATATTTCTTAAAACTGAAGAAGGAGAAAGAGAAAAGAAGGAAAGGAGAAGAGGGGCACTTGTTTACTTTAGTATCCCCATTACACTTGAAAATAACTGCTGAAAACTTTATAGCATGCAGATTATATCAAGCACTATTAAAAATATTACTGTTAACAAAATTTTGTTTTACTGACAGTTAACTCTCTCTTTTTCCCCTCTCCTAGGTGTGCTCCAAACATTAATGACATGAAGTAGACCATATGCTTTGGAGTCCCCTACAAGTTTAAAAAAAGTCAATAAAGTCCAATATTTCAATTTTTTTCTTGATCTGTCATGTTTCACAAATATAATTAATGCTTTGTAATCCCACATTTATTTGTTAATTTCCAAGTTGCTGGTTTTATTCTTGTTTATCTCCGTCACCCAAATCCAGTCTCTGCTTCATATCCAATGTACTCTTGGTTCTTCTAATCAACTCTTGTACTTTTTTCTGTCTCTCAAGCATTTTCAATTGAAACATGGGAAAAGGTTTCACTGACACAATTTTTCTGTGGTCTTTATTACCAAAAGAACACGAAGCAGAATCTCCTTCTGTTTCACAGCTCACATTTTGTTGGACACACTTTGGTATTTCCTTCTTAGCATATTCTGCATCAAAAAATATTTTCTCCCTCTAGTAAAGAATATTCTGAAGATAGCTGGGTACAGCAGTTTGAGTCTCATGCCTGCTTCTCAGCATTCCCTGATTAGTGAAACCTGTTTTTATCTGTCCTGGCATTTATTAATGCCGACACTAAGTATATACTCTTCTGAGTGAACAAGACAACACAAGCATAACTCACAACTACTTCCTCCTAATTTTAGTTTTTCTACTGCTTTTCTTGCAGTTTTAAGTACAGAAGGGGATACATAAAGGTTATCCCAAAGAGTAGACTAAATTTACATGATGATATTTCTGAGTGACTAGAAAGCACATAAAATATGGTAGGGATGTTCTTGAATACACTTATTATAGGTGTTATTGAATCTGGCCCCTTATCTTTATTCCTCTCCCAGATGCACAAAACAGCTTGAATGTTTTCATAAAACATTATCTTTTAGTCATTGAAAGAAAAAAAATTGTATTGCCCTTATCAGCTTGTCTCCACAGAAACATGAGAACCATATACCCAGTTGACTTCAGCTACAAGCTTCTCATATTGTGAACATTTATTTGCTAAAAGAAAAGTTTTCATTACATTCAATGTTCTTTTATTTACTTGCTGCCCCTTAAAACTTGTTAGATCATGCAAAGGGCCTTAATCCAGTCATTTCCCTATGCAAAAGTAATCAGTTTTACTTGTATCTTCTGTCCAGCTTTCTTCTCTTTTTACATTGCAATGACTACATTTCTTAAAACTGAAGAAAGAAAGAAAAAAAAAGACAAAGGGGAAAAGGGCACCTACTTAATTTAGTGTCCCTATTACACAGAAAAATAACTAAATGCTTTACTTTATAACATGCAATATATCTCATGTTTTATGAAAATACTGTTAAGAACAGTTCCCTCTTTCCTTCCTCTTCCCCACTCCTTAATCTTCTTCCAAACATTAATGGCATGAAGTAGGGCATATGCTTTGGAGTCCCCTACAAGTTTAACAAAGTCAAAAAAGTCCAATATTTCCAGGTTTTCTTGTTCCATTATATTTCACAAATGCGATTGATTGTAATCCAACATTTTTTCATAAATTTCTCAGTTGCTGGTTTTCTTCCTATTGACCCCCATCTTCCAACTCCAGTCTCTGGTTCATTCCCAGTATATTCCTAGTTCTTCTGTTCAACTCCTGTGCTTTTTTCTGTGTCTCAGGCATTTTCCTTCAGAATATTGGAAGAGGTTTCACTGGCATAGTTTCTCTCTATGAGCTTTATTATCTGAAAAATAAGAAGCAGAATTGCATTCTGTTTGATAGTAAAGTGGAAAAACGTTTTTATTTCCTCCCTACCATGTTCTGTATCAAAAAATGACTTTGAACCTTCAGGAAAAATTTATTTTTATTTATTTAACATTTATTAATCAGAAAAGTCTGACTTGGAATGCAGCCAATTTTCAGCGGAGGCCCGGGGAGAAATGCTCCAGATGCATGTCTTTCAACATGGGAAGAAACCGGAGCACCTGGAGGAAACCCACACAAATGCAGGGAGGACATGCAGACTCTGCACAGAAGACACTCCAGCTGAGAATCAAACTGGAGTGCCTCTTGCTGTGATGCAACAACTCTACTGCTGCACAACTGTAAGATATTCTGAAGATAGCTGGATACAGCAGTTTGAATCTCACGCCTGCTTCTCAGCATTCCCTGATTGCTAGAATAAATTTTCTCCTCTTCTGCGTAGTTACTGTGAGTAATCATTTTCCACAAACACTTGACTGTCTCCAACTTTTAGTACTTTGTCCTTCTGCCACAGTTTTGTCAGAATCAACTCTTTCTGATGGTAGGATTGTATCTGTACTATAAGAGGTCTTGGCTGCTTTTTCGTCACCAGGTTTGGGGTATAAACATGATGTGCCTTTTCAGTGAATAACTCCTGCTGTGGAATATTAATCCAGTTGCTTATTTGTGCTTTCATAAAATTAATACAGTCTGTTCCTTGCAGTTTCTCTGTACAGCAGAAAACCTCAGGTTTTTGCTATGTTCATAGGTAGGTACTAGGCTATCGGCCCAACTAAGTAAGCCTAGCCAACAAGGTTCCCTGGCTTACGCCATCCAAGAAAGTTATTTTCCTGTGCCCCTGTCGAGCAGAGCCACAGAAGTGATCCCCGGGGTGTAGTTCCCATTTCCCATCCACTCATCAAGATTTTTCTTGAAGAGTGTTAATGAGGAACTTTGCTTGACATAGATGGGTAAATTGTCCCAGAATATGGGAAGTCTCTGGGACAGGAATCTATCCCTCCAGCATGTCCTGTTTATTGTTGTGACAAGGTTTAGGTCCCTAGAGCATGTAGCTCATAGGGATTGGGATTTCTTTAGGTGTAGCATGTCCAACAGCTCTGTGTTTGATATAGCTTTATATGTTAGACATAGATCACCTCAAAGTAGGTGATATGCTATGGAGTAAAGCTGGAATTTTTTGAGATGGTCAGTTTACGGCATCTGTTTGAGGCCAGTAATCCTCTTTGTGAGGTACTTCTGTGGCCTTTCCAGCTGCTGCAGATGTCTTGTGAGGTACATTCCAAAAGGGGCATTGTACTCTATAATGGGTCTAATGAGTGTTGAGTAGAGGGGAACAATGACCTCTTTTCCTGGATGAGAACACTTTTGTGATGAGGTGAGTCACGTAGAAGGATTTTCTGACTACTGTGGTGATGTGATTATCAAAGGAGAGACTACTGTCCACCTGGGTCCCAAGGTCTCTTAACACACATTCAGTGTTAAGTTGACTGCCGCCTATGTGGTAGTTCATGGGTACAGAGTTTTTACCAAAGGGGATGTCAGTGTACTTTTTGGCATTGAGCTTGAGGCCATGGCTCTGACACCAGGCATCTGTCTCAGTGAGGCCCTTCCGTAGGATGTCCACATCATTTGGGAACTCTACTATGGCTCCTAGTTTGCAGTCATCTGTGAACTTCATTAGCCAGAGGCCTTCTGTGTTAGCCTGTACTTCAGACAAGTAGATACCAAACAGGAGAGGTCCCAGGACTGAACCCTGTGGTAGTCCACTTGTCACTGGTTTGAAGTCAGATTTGGAGTTGGCAACTTTTACACTGTGGGTTCTGTCAGTGAGCCAGTTGGCAACCCATCTTGTGACGTAGGGATTTATACCTAGTTTAGTGAGTTTAGCTATAATTCCAGAATGGGGGATGGTGCCAAAAGCCTTGGCAAGGTCAGGATAGGCTGTGTGAACCACCTTACCCTCGTCTGCAGCTTTGGTGACTGCCTCAAAGAAGTCAATCAGGTTCAAGAGGCATGATCTGCCTTTCACAAACCTGAACTGGGTGTGGGTGGGGTCCAGAGTTTGGAGGTTACCAACGTCTTTGTTTATGAGTTCCATGATGATACGCTCCATGTCCTGACAGACCAGGCTCATCAGGCTAATAGGGCGATAGTTTCCGAGATCAGTGGTGGCTCCCCCTTTGTGGAATGGGATAACTGTTGCTGTGCACCATTCAGTGGGTACAAAGCCTGACATGAGGCTATGATTGAACATGGTGCTTAGGTGGGGAACCAGTTTGTTTTGAAGTTCGTGTAAAATGCAGCCTGGGATGTTGTCCAGTCCCATGGATGCTTTGTTTTTGGCTTTAGAGAGTGCAGCTTTTACCTGGTAGTTGTGATTACAGGGGCTTTGCATTCTTCTTGTATAGATTTGGGCCCTTTAGTGGGTGAGAAGGGGTAAAGTTAGCACTAAACCTATCTGCCAGGATGTTGGCAAGATCAGTTGGTTCTGTAATTTTTGTGCCATTGTGCTGTAACTTAGAGCAGATCAGGATGTTGCCATTGAGATTCTTAACATAGCTATGGAATGCTTTGTGGTTGTGCCTAGAATCAGTGGCAATTTTGTTTTCGTAGCTAGCTTTGGAGGATCTTATAAGGGATCTCAGCTTCTTACTGAAACTGACCAGGCAGCTCCTCCACCCATGGGATTTTACTCTTTTGCAACAGTTTCTTTCTTCTGTTGTAGAGTTTGTTTATGGCATGGGACCACCAGATTGGCTACCTTTTTTGGGGAAGATAGCATCTTGGTTCTTTTTGGGATAGCACGATCCATGCACTCATTTAAGTGCTTATAGCTGTCTTCTAATTCTACCATTTTTGAAACATTTCTTCTTGAGCAGTCTCATACTCAACCAGCCTTTTCTTCATTTCAGCCTTTGACTTTTGCAGTTTTATCAGACCATGTTGGTATCTCTTCAAATCTTCTTCCAGCCTTTTATTTGAGTTGATATGCTCTATCAGTGCTTCATTTATTTTAATCAGCTCTGTGTACACTTGGCTTATCTTTTTTTCCTCCGGATAACTGAAAGTCATGTCTTGCACCAAAACTGGAGTTTGAACTGCCTTTTGCTGAACAGCTGCAGAACTCATCCCAGCCAGTGTCTTCTCCTTTTGTGGCTGAGTTTTGCTCAGGTTATTTAAGTTATTTCTTTGCCGGCATCCAAGCAGTGCACTTACAAGCCAGTAACTGAAATTTACACAGAAAGACAAATTCACTGGCTGTCTTTTATGAGTTTCTGTTTTTGCACTGGGGGAGCTGAAACAAAGCTTTTACTCACTATGCAGCCATCTTGTAAGTCCTCATAGGCTTTCAAATATTAGCTAAAACATCCTCCCACATATTGCCTTTTTTAGGCAGTGCCAAACTGACAAACCTTCCAACATAAAATCTACCCAAGAAAGTCTAAAGGTGTTACTGCTCAATGCCAGGAACAAGAAGCTCCACTGCCTCCAAGCTCTCCTCACTTTAGAGAATGCAGACATCTGTGCAGTTACCAAGACATGGTTTAAAGCTGCAGAGAGTACCCTGGGAGTGCAAGGTTTTTGTGCCTTCCACACGTTTAGACAATAAGTCTGACCAGCCTCATCTGTATGGCCATGGAATGATTCATCATGGACCTCATAAAGACATAGGTGACTTCCAAATCCTGAATCCGACCAAATTCATCTTTGTCAAGGGCAGATTCTGCCTGTTTAAACCTGGTGGATGTCTTCGAAAATGTGACCAGGGCCATTGACGAGAGCAAATCTGTGCACACAGCATACCTTGGCTTGGCCATGGCCATCGATACGATCCCACACTCGGGCATTACTGATAAACTTAGCAAACTGAATGTAAACCCCTTTGTTGCAAGATTGCTTGCCAGCTGGCACTCAAACCAGTCACACACTGTAAAAGTGGGTGACTCCACATCAACCAGAGTCAATGCTGACCCTCCCTACTGTTTGGTATATACTTCTCAGAAGTTCAGGCCAAAACGAAGGGGCTGTGGCTGAACAAGTTTGCAGATGACTGTAAACTGGGTGCAATTATTGAATCCCTAAGTGATATCAGTATACTTCAGGAGGGTCTTACGCAGACCAACAACTGGTGTCTTAGTCGTGGTCTCAAACTAAATACAAATAAATGCGTCATCATTCCTTTTGCTAAAAACAATGTCCCTTCACACTATCAAATTAACAATACCCTATGTACCTACGAAGTAGTAAGGGATCTCTGATCATAAGTAGACTGCAACTTTAACTTTGATCACTATGTGTCTACTGTAGTAAGGAAGGCTTTCTACATAGTACACTCGATTAGCAAAAAGATTGCTTCTAGAGCAGAGGATATTATAACCCCTCTATACTCATCACTGATCAGGACCATAATTGAGTATAATGCCCCTTTTGGCATGTACTGTACAAAGCACATGCAGCAATTGAAAAGACCTCAGAAGTTTCTAAGAAAGAAGGTAAAGGGACTGCAGCACATGCCTTACACAAACCAACTAAAGTCCCTGTCACTATACTCACTGTCATATAGATGACTTAGGGGAGACTCATGCCTGGCTTACAGAGCAATCCCAGACCCAAACCTAATAAATTTGCTCACATCCGTAAATCAAATGCGACTAGAGTCACCCATTCCAGGGACTTAAATATGGCCTACAACTTGAATAGGATGTGGTAGAGGGACAGATTTGCCTCCCAGTGACTACCACGTTTTTGGAATAAACTGCCAAATTATGAAAGCAGAGCACTGCTATGATGCTGTTCAAAAGGAACCTGGGTGAGACACCATAAATTCTTACTGGGGATAACACCAACAACCCTCCTGAACAATGGCAGTCATTACTAAATACAGTCCTGAGTGACTAGAGTATCATTGGTATTACATTGGGATGGAACAGCTTGGCTTGAAATTACCTCTGGGTCAATAGCTTAGTAACCTCCTATGATCCTATGCTTGCCTGCAGTCAGAAGTGTAAATCCCAGTTCATAGACTGCCAGGGAGCATTTAGCTAAAATAAGATAAATATGAAGGTGGTATTATGGTTAATATTCTAACTCACTTGCTAGAAAAAGACAAATCCCTACACAAAATGTTATTGGGATGAGTACAGAGATTAAAACAATACTTTAAGTTTGAAATTAATATAACAGAGGATAAGCATTGCAGTATATATCTAAGATTAAATTAAAAATTACCAGTATTTGCATTATGTACTGTATAGTTTACAAGTCAGTGGGAAAGCAGTGAAGAGTAAAGCAAAGTCAGATAGAAGGTTGAGGAATATTATAGAGGATAAGTGACATGGCCATTGGAGAAGCAAGTACACTGTTCTTGTTTTCATATGTACATTTAAGTTCCTGTCTGAATTTTTAGTAATGGATGTTTTCTTTTAGGTGTATTGGGAGAGATTGCCATCGTGAGGTGGCAGTGTCAGGGAGGCATGTATTGTACAGTGGAGGTCAGTTCTGGGATAGTGATAGTGGGACTGTTTATAAATAGAGCCTTAGATTACAAGATTTTTTTTTTCATGGAGTTTGGTTGTCACTGAAAAAGTTATGAGATTTAGTAGGTTAATGTACAGAGATCCATTGTTTATTGATCTGTTGCCTGAGTACTGAAATCTGCTGCAGAGTACAGGAAACATGCCTATCCACTACTACATCATCAGAAGGTGGGATCAGATGACACATATTCAGAAAGGAGTTGGACAGATATTCAGCATTCAGAAAATACTAAATTTCATTGAATTTAATAAATAAAAAACTGCATATTTTAGCATCAGAAAGTCCACTTCACATGACGAGAGCATGCAAAAAGAAATGGCAAAAAAAATATTTGCACTTGATCTTTAATACTACACTCAGCACACAGTAAATATTCTAATGGGCTGCACCTTTTCTATCTTACTAACACCACATAACCATAGGGCCCTTTAATTTCTTAGCAACTAGTTAAATCTCTACAACCCTCTTCACAAACATTCTACACAAAGCATACATTCTCTCAGTCTTTTCATCTCAAACACACTATGTTAGATAAACTGTCACATCTCTCCTTGCAATCACTCTAGGTGGCAGGTACACAATACTAACCCTTTTTGACTCATCAGTTTAGCTCTGATGTCTGCTTTCTGTTCTTTAATAGTCTAACTAGCAGACTGTAACTGCTCTCTTCCAATCACTTTTCTGTTTCTCACACAATATAGGCAGTAGTTAGACTGCATCTTCTCATCTTCCCCATAAAGTCTAGGTGGAAGATAGACTACAACTTTTGTTTTTCCAAACACCCCACCCACTTGCTCATCTTAGGTGGTAGACAGACCGCTCCTTCCTGCTCAACTTCATCAATTCCATACAGTCTAGGTGACAGACTGTTTCTTTACCCTTATATCAGAGATAGACTACAACATGGTCTAGGTGGCAGATAAACCTTATCCTCTCTTTTCTCCCTGGCAGTCTAGATGGAAGGTAGACTGTTTCTTCACCCATGTCTTAAACACTATGTGGTACAGAAACTGTAACTTTTCTCCATTCTCATATGGTTTAGGAAGCCAACAGACTGATGATCTATCTTCTTTCGTATAGTCCAACATCAAATAGACTGCAAGAACTCTATGACAATGCTGACATTCAAACTACCACAATTTAAAATCACATGCTCACTTACTATATTTACAATCATACTCTTGCTTTACTTTATATTACACGTATAAGAATATACCTTCTGTTTTATGAAAATGCAAATAGACTCATCACCAGAAAGCGATTCATTCAACAAACCCTTCTTTTGTGAAACCTTACAAGCCCAGTAACAACATTCAGGGACCTTCTTTCAAACTGTACTACCTGATAGAAAAACTGACTCACTCTGGTGATATTCATATCAAACCTAGGGCCTCCTCAGCCAGCAGATAAAGATACCTAAATTAACATAGGTAATTTACACCCCAGCACATAACCATTTGACAGACCCAATGGCTTAGTAAAATCAAACAAGGATTTAATAATTGCATGCCTAAATGTATGTAGGCTGAATAATAAATGGACTAACATTTATACCTGGTTAATTTCAGAAAACGTACACATTCTAGACATTACAGAAACCTGGTTAAAAAGGGACTTCTGCCCTTCTTTGTTCCTAAAAGATGTATAATGATACCAGAACAGGGACATGATGTGGGAGTTGCACGTCACTATTAATATAAGAAAAAAAAGCACCATTGACATACTCGATGCCAGTACATCACTCAATACAGAGGACAGAAGTCTTAATTGGGTGCTCTGTCATATTACATTAGGTGGCCATACTCCTTTATGGGGTGTAACTGTATATACACCACTAGTTGCTGCAGAAACTGTTATTCAGCAAATAATTCAAAATATGTTCCCTAAAAGATCCCAATATAGTAAATCTTGCAGACTTTAATGTTAATGCCACAGGGATATACCTTTTTTAATACTCTAACCTCTTGAACAAAATGGTACAACAGTTTATAATTTACTATGATACAAATAATACAATCTCCTACAAGAACTAATATAAAAGCAGGCAACAATTTCACATTAGATTTAATGTAACAAAAATGCATCAGAGATGTCTTCACACTGAACTACTTCATAATGACACTCAGTAATTGTCAACTTTTTAAATGCCTTTATTTAATTACCACTGAAGACACAGGCACATATATATATAGTAACAGAAAATAAAACAACCCATAGCAACTTTTTTTTTACCATTTAAATCAACTTTGTTATTTAGAACAAAAATAAAAAAAAAATCCCTCACACACAGTCACAGGAAGATCCTTCCCAAGCAATAAATTACCTAATGACTATAGCATGCTAAATGCAATAGGCTGATCTATCTGTAATATTATGACCATTCCACAGCACTATTATATCATTACATTACCAAACATACTACTACTCAGCACTTCTTATACCACCTCACAAAATGAAGACTTGTAGTGCAAGGGTACCCATGACCTGGCTGTTCTGGAAATTGAAAACAAAATCATAGAAACCAGAGGTGATGCCTGGATGAACTAGAAAAGTAGTCCTTTTAACACCAATTACATCCAACCTTCCCAAATCTTAGGAAAGCTACCAACTCTGCAAAAGTTGCATTCCTTAGATGTAAATGAGAGGATAACTGGACAAAAAAAAAACTGTTCTGGAAGGAAAAAAATGAATGTTGACAGGTGCACTCCTTAATTCATATGCAACCAAAACTGTAGTGGCACAAGTAACTCATCATTTGCAAATGAATGTCTATTTACAGCATACAGTAGAGAAAATAAGAAATAGCTTTACATCAAACAACCCCTCACTAGTGTAGTACAAGATCCAGCTTACAGTCATCTCTCCTCATTAGCCTCCTATGTTACAACTTTCCACTTCTCCATTGTCAATAAAACAAGTTTAGTCCTACATAAACGTAATGACTCAGGTGCCAAATATAGTAAGCTGCATCTCATTTTCTTAAAACTGCCTGCAGACCACATAGCTAAACCACTTGTTCATATCTTCAACCTCTCCCTCACATCAACTACTGTCCCACCAGCTTCAAACCCTCATTCAGTGTCTTACTCCCTAATGTCTCTTCACCCAATAATCTAAAGACTACAGACCTATTTCCAAGCTATGTCCTATAACAAAAATATATGTAAAGAAAAACTACTCCTCAAACAATTTCTACATCATATTAATAGCTATGTCCTATGTGATGCAAAACATGATTTTCATACATTTACTGTCATGGTAACAGCCACAGATTCCATCTACTGTAACATGAATTACAACAAGCATCTTTGTACACATGACTAGAGCTTTTGAAGCTATTAACTATAACTTAATGTTCTATAAGCTTCAAAGATCAACTTTGGGGATTTTGCATTTCACAAGTTGTAGAACTATCTGTAGCATAGAACTTTCCAGGTTTGGTACAATAATACCCTATTCCATTATGGGCACACTTACTACAAGAGTATCACAAGGATCAGCACTTGGTCCACTTTTATTCTGTCCTTGTCAGTGATCTCCTGAAACTTCCAAATCTCGATTTAGTAATATACATAGTATCCTCCTACTATAATCCAGTGCAAGCTGTATGTACCTTCAAAACAAACTTGGATAACTTTACTCAGCTATGAACTTGGTCTTTTCTAACAAACTGATAATAGACCCAAAGACAGCCAATGTAATCACTTTCTCTAGAGCCAAGAAAGTGTTTACTGCTCACATCCACCATTTTTTCTCATCTCTTCATATCTTAGCTGTTAGTTGTTAAGCCTCATCTTCCTCTAACTTTGGCATAATGAAATCTTCCTGAAATATTTCCATTTGTGCTCTTTCTTGGTTTCCATATTCCACACATTTTCATAAAATTTCCAGACTATCTCAATACCTCTACAGGATCATTCATTCCTTTTCTTGTCATAGGAGCCATAAGTTTGGTGACGACCCTTTCTATTGTCGGTAGTCTAAGTTGTGCTACACATATATGTGCTCTTGAGTTATCAAAAATAGTTGCTTAACAGCAATCTGGTCCATTATTGTTAACTACCAACAATAATCAGTAGTAGGATCACTTCCAAGATGGCTGCACATTGAGTAACAGCTTAATTCTAGCTCTCTTAGTGTGAAAACAGAAACTTAGCAGAGAAAGCCAGTGGACCTATATTTCTCAGTAAATTTCAGTAACTGGCTAGTAAGTGCACTGCCTAGATGCCAAGAAAAAAAGAAATATAGAGGACCTGAAGGCAAATCAGCTACAAATATGACAAAAAACACTGACTGGTAAAAGTACAGCAGCTATTTGGCAAAAAGCAGTGCAAGCTGCAGACATGACTTCCAGTAACCTAGAGAAAATTATAAGGTAGCTACACACAGACTTGACTAAAATAAATGAAACACTAATGGAGTATATCAACTCAAACAATAAAAAGGCTGGAAAAATGGAAGAAGCTTTAAACAGATACTCATATAAGGTGATAAAACTGCAAAACCCAGAGGCTGAAATGAAGAAAACTGCTCAGGAAGAGATGTTTAAAAAAACGATATAATTAGAGTACAGAGCATTTAGGGAAAACCTGAGATTTTCTTTTGTACCCAAGAAGTTGGAAGGAACAGGATGTATTAATTTTATGAAAGCACAAATAAGCAGCTGAACTGGTTTTCCACAACAAGAATTGATTGAAAGGGCACATGGTGTGTTTGCTCCAAACCTGGCTATGAGAAAACAACCTAGACCTTTAATAGTGAAGATGCAATCTTACCAGCAGAAAGAGTTAATTCTGACAAAAATTGTGGCAGAAGGACAAAGTACTAAAAGTGGAAGACAGCAGTGTGTTTGTGGAGAATGACTGTTCATTGTACACCAGGCTGAAGAGCAATAAATGTATTCCATTATGCATGGAATATCAAAAAGCAGGTATAAGATTCAAACAACTGTACCCAGCTACCTTCAAAATAATTTTCCCTGGAGAAACAAAATCATAAATAATTTTTGATGAAGTGCATACTAAAGAAGATTGCAAAAGATTGTCCAACAAAAAGTAAGTTGTGAAACAGAAGGAAATTCTGCTTCTTGTTCTTCTGGTAATAAAGACCAAATAGAGAGTCTGCCAGTGAAATGTTCAGTGTTTTAATGTAAAATGATTGAGAGAGAGAGAGAGAGAGAGAGAGAAACAAAGCACAAGAGCTGACCAGAAGAATTAAGAGTATGTCTGAAATGAAGCAGAGACCAGATTTTGGAGATGGAGATGAACAGGAATAGAACAAGAAAATCTGGAAATGTTGGACTTTGTTAAATTTATAGGGGACTGTAAAGCATATGCCCTACTTTATGTTATTAATGTTTGGAGAGTAAAATCAGTAACTTGGAAATTGACAAATGTGGGATTCCAAAGCAATAATTATATTTGTGAAACATGCTAGAACAATACAATCTGGAAATATTGGACTTTGTTAAACTTGCGGACTGTAAAGCATATGTCCTATTTCATATCAATGCTTGGAAAAATACTCAAAAGAGGGAAAGAGGAGTGAGAAAGTTAACTAAGTAAAACAATTTTTCTTAATATTACTATTTTAATAGTGCATGATTTTCTTTGCATGTTATAAAGTATTCTTAAGTGTAATGGGGATACTAATGTAAATAGCTGCATCTGTTTTTTTTTCTTTTTCTTCAGTTTTAAGAAATGTAGGCACTGCAATGTAAAAGAAATCTGGTTAAAAGAGTATGACAAAAGAAAAATCAGTGTACTTTTTCTCATTCTTGCATAAGAGAATGACTGGGTTAAGGCCATTAGCTTAATCTAGTACAAGTTTTAAAAGGAAGCAATTAAATGAAAAAGAATATTGAATATCATAAGGCTTTTTTCTAGTAAACAGTTTTGTGTCTCGTTCTCATGTCTCTAGCAGCCAATCCAATAGAGAAATAGCTTGGACAAAATGTTTTCTGAAAGCATTCAAGTGTTTTTCCAGCTGAGAGAGCTATAAAAATAAGAGAGAGCCAAACATCACTTAACAGAACTACAGGCTGTACCATATGTCAGCATCGATAACCTTTCTTTTAGGTTATCTCAAGTCTGTGTGTGTGTGTGGCTGTCAGTTTGGAACATTTGTTCCTATTAGGAGGCTACAACTTCAATATTTGAAGACATACATAGTTTTGTGTGTTAAGTTAATAGGTTTGAGGTAGGTATTGGGGGTGTATTTGTACTTTGAGGGCTTTCAATAAAACAAAATTTGTAAGATGTGATCTAGGCTTAAATGAAAATGACAACAAACTGTATAAAAGATTAATCTGCCAAACAGTACATGCGTGTAACAAAAGCTGAAACTAGTAATTTAACAAAAAATCTGTTATACATAAAAGGTGGGGATAATAATTTCTCAAGAATATGATGCTTTCTGTAATTTCTTTAACCATTAATTGTCTCACAGATAAATGCAAAAAGAAAGCTTAGTGAACTATATTAAAAATGTAGAGTGCAAATAGCTATGCTACAGCAGACACAATTGGAAAGAACTGAACATGTGAATTTGACAAAAGAAAGGTTTTCAGGATGGTTATTCAGTGGAATGCCTGGAGAAAAGAAAGAGAGAAGTACTTTAATTGGAAGAAACACTCCAGTAATGATAGAAGAAGATAAAAATGACAATAATGGTAGAGTTGTAATACTAAAGGGCTACTTGCAAGGGAAGAGGACTACACTGGCATGTATTTATATTCCACCTAAAACTGCTATAAGGGAACTTAAGAAAATTCTTGGATAAATAATTAGCATTCATCAGGAAATATAACTTATAGGTGGGGACTGGAGTTTGATTTGCCACAGTGAAGATGTGTCTAAGGGGCCCAGAAGGGAAAATATAACAAAGAAGGGTAGACTCAAAGTAATTTATGAAAGCTTTTGGCATGGAAGATGTGAATTCAGTTCCAGGAGTGCAGAGTGAATTTACATATTATTCCCCAAGATACAAAAACTGGGCTAGGCTAAATAGAATTTACATTTCACAGGAATATGTGCATTTAATTGAAGGTCTTGATATGCACCCAGTAACTATTTAAAATCATGTGCCAGTAATAACGAAAATAAAAACAGAGTATTGAAATAAAAGTGAGACACTGGTGCTTTCCCACTTATCTGTTGAAAAGAGAGGAATTTAAGGAATGGGTAGTGGAAATTATTTAGACACTATTGGTGAGAATGGAAATTTCTTCTGAAAATATAGCTAGGGAGTGGGATAAAATTACACTGGAGTTTAAAAATAGGGTGGAAATAAAAGAAAGAGATATGGTTAAGAAGTAAATACATTGTTTAGAGGGACTAACAAATGTTATTGCAAAATAGGGGGAATCTCACAGAACAAGAAGAGGAACAACTGCAGAATGCTAAACAGAAAAGGGATTGCCTTGATAATATACATGAGTTTAGAAAGATTGCTGTTAAGCAAACTGTTTTTGATGATAACTCTAGAGCACAACAACATTTAGCACAGTGACCCAGACAACAGAATGTAGAAAGAGCTATCACCAAGCTTAGTGAGCCTATAGCAAGGAAGATAACAAGGAATCCTGTAGAATTGTTAGAAAGTGCAGTTTAAAAATAGGGTGGAAATAAAAGAAAGGGAGATATGGTTAAGAAGTAACAATTATTTAGAGGAAGTGACAAATGTTAAAGTATTGCAAAACAGGTGGAATACCTGCATAACAAGAAGAGAATCAACTGCAGAATGCTAAACAGAAAATAAGCTATTACCGCGATAATATCCATGACTCCAGAAAGATTGCTATTAAACAACTGTGTTTTGATAATAATGCCAGAGCAGAAAATCTGGAAATTCTATAAAAGTTTGTATAAAGAGAGAAATATGAAAACCAAGAAAGGTACAAGTGGAAATGTGTATGGAAGAAATAAATATGCCAAGATTAGAGGTAGCGGAGGCTCAATTATGAACAGTTACGTCAGGAGACAACGAGATAAAAATGGTGATGAATAACCAATCTACAGAAAAGTCCCCAGGGGTAGATAGTATTGCTGTGGGAGTTTTGAAGCTAGGAGGGAAAAAAACTGATAAGGATCTGGAAGGTTTTGTTTAACAGTATTTTAAGAGGAGGAGAAGTACCAACATCCTGGAAGAAAGCGGTGGTAGCTCTAATACCCAAAGAGGGTAAAGATCCATCAGATCCAACTTCATGCAGTCCCATTTCAATACTAAACCTTGATTATAAAGTGTTTTTGTCTATAATGGCTAAAAGAATGGCAAAAATGATGCCAACATTGATTAGATATGGATCAATGTGATTTTGTGACGGGGAGTTAAACATTTGACAGCATTAATAGAACACTGATGATCCAGAGGGAAGCAGAATGTAAGAAAATGCCACTGTTGGTGGGTCTTTATGCAGAGAAATCATTTGACAGATTAAGCTGGGACTTTATGAGCAGAGCAATGGAAGCATTTATATTCCCTGATAAAATTATAAGGTTGATTATGAAGATATATGAGGGATTGGAGGGGGAAATTAAAGTGGGTGGGTTCCTCTCTACTAATTTCTTCTTGAGCAGAGGAACCAGGCAGGGGTGTACTCTCTCCCCTTTATTATTTGCATTATATTTATATTATATTATATTATTATATTATATGGCAAAAGAAAATAAGGGACTCAGAAATTCAAGGATATAGTTGGTAGGGTAGTCAAGAAAAGCTGGCTCTGTTTGCAGATATTATTTTATACCTGACAAAACCAGAAAGGGACATTACAGTGTGTGAAACATACTGAGACAGTTTCAGATCTGTTCGGGATACAAAATTAATGAAGCTAAAACAAAGGTAATAGCGGTAAATTATGTACCCACACACAAATTGGTTCAGCAATATCCATGTTTATGGGGACATGATAAAATGAAGTATTTAGGAGTATGAAGTAAAATGATTCTGGTGTTGGCAGCTAAGAATATTTGGGAATAAACTAAACAAAAGATAATACAAAAACGGAGAAAATGCAAGCTCTGTTATATGCATATCGATAGAAAGATACAAGCAGTTAAAATGTTTGTAATCCCTTTGGTCTTGCATACAGGTCAGGCATATTTTTATCAACCAGAGGAGAATTTATGGATAGCAATTAAT
This sequence comes from Protopterus annectens, assembly GCF_019279795.1. NCBI lineage: Eukaryota > Metazoa > Chordata > Ceratodontiformes > Protopteridae > Protopterus > Protopterus annectens. The sequence continues at coordinate 224,249,122 of NC_056746.1, forward strand.
AAAGTGCGTAAGTATTTTAGTTGAGGGGAAGACGTCAAGAGTCGAGTGAGTTAAGCTTATTCTTCCAATAGAACATGGCAGATTGTGATTACCCGATTTGAAGGAGTATTTCAGAGCAACACAGTTAAGGCACCCATACATAACACAAGCAGAAAACTATGATTCAAAGTGGAAAGAAATGATGAAACTGAGTGGGGGGGGGGGTCAAGAAACAAGGAGAGACTGGGATTTTGGATGCAGACCTTTAAGGTGAATAACAATAATCATATTGAATATTATATTCATAAAGAAGCAGAAAGTATTCTAAGAACTTATTTAACACAGGAATGGAAAAAAAGAGATTCTGATATGGATGACTGCAATTATGCATACAGATAACAGGCAAGGAGTGGGCTGGAATTTATTGGATAAAACTGGCAAAGGAATCAAGGTATTGAGGATAAATAACTAGAGAGGGAAAGTTGATAGAATGGGAAGACACCAAGAACTTATTTGGACTGCAGGTTAGAGAGTGCCTTCCCTATCAAAGACTGATATTAGAGTATAACCAAAGAGAAAGAAACAGGGGGGTCCTAAATGAAAGACCAGCATTGGTAGAGTTTTTAGAAGAATCTAGAACAGAAGTTGCCATTAAGAGAAGAATAATTAGTAGAGAATATAAAATATTGCATAATTATAAGAATCAATCAGAGTAGGTTAAAAAGAATTGGGAAAGAGAGATTGGATAAGCAATTCACAATGAAACAATGGAGGATGTATGTATGTCTCCCAAATATGCAACAAAGTCTAGAAGATTTAGGATCTTTGCTTGGAAGTGTTTACATAGGTTATTTTTGTACCCCAAGTAAACTCCAAAGAATTTTTCCTCAGGTAGACAGCAAATGCTGGAGGTGTGATGGAGAAGAAAGTGGTAACTGGGAACATATATTCGGTGATTGTAATGAGGTGGCAGACTTTAAAGATTCCCTGCAGACTGCTCTGTTAGAGATACTGGGTGAGCAAATTGGTGTAACTAAGGAAATTATTTTTTGAGCTATGATACAGAATCAGAATTCCATAGACATAGTAAGGCTTGCTGAGTCTAATTATGATGGCTGCCAAAAAAGCAATAGCTAGAAAATGAAAATCAAAGTCTAAACCAACTTTACTAGAAGTAGCAATGATAGTAACACAGATAAAACAACTGGATTTGGGATCTTTAGAAAAGGTTAGGAGAAAATTACATAGGGAAAAATGGGAATTGTGGGATCAATACATGCAGAGGAGGAACGAGGTCCAAAAGAAGGCAGGATCTGAATGAGCTATGTAATGTTTGACTGACAATAACTGGATATATTATAACTGATGTATAATGTTTGTAGCTACAGTTGTGTCCACATGGTTTGTAAATATAATATCTCCAAATGAAATTGTGTCACTATGGTTTATTTTCATTTATATAAATGCAAGATTGCCTACATCATATATGATAATTTAATAAAGATGTTTGTTGTTAAAAAAAAAAATCTGTAGTATTACATTGCCATATAGGTGCTCTCTTTTTGCCCTTTGGTTCTCAGCAAGTATATAAGCTGTGCATATTGCATTCTGAGAAAATCAGAATATGGCTGAATCATATCACAAGTGTATTCTAATGAAAAGGTAATATGTTCTGTCATTGTATATGTTGCCACAAACTTGTTCTGCCAGGCATGCATATATTTCAAATTATTTTATATATGCTTTTCTTAATGCTATTAGATTGTACAAAACAAAATAAAAGTAGGACAGTACAGGGATTTTTTCCCAAAAAATTAATAAGAATAATTTAAAGCAGTATTAAGATATTGCCATTTGAATTTAGGGTGAAATGTGGGTCAGGGTGGCTTGTAGAAATTAAGAAGCTGCAGCATTCACATATTATTTAGTTGAAAGCATGTAATTTTCAGTTCTCTTCATAGTAAAATAAAGAAAGGGTATTAAAAACATAAATATATAGTGTTGGTGTGATTTTTGAGGCTTTCCTACATCTTGTTGAGCTTGAACTAGGCGGCAACTACTTAGATTCAAGTTGATGAATTTGAACTCCCTGGTTGCTGTTTTTTGCAGGAGATTACTACTACTACAGTTTCCCCCCCATTGGCAGGAATTCCTTTTTTTTTTCCTGAGTCTTCTCTCCTTTCTGTGAGGCATTGGTATATATTAATTCTGGAGGTATGGGGATTTGTCCCCCAAGTGAGGATGCAGGTGGTTTACTTCCCAGCAAAAAAATGCTTTATTTTTTTTCAACTGGTCAAAGTTATAGTCTGTTGTTTTGATCCATTTGTAACGTCACCTTAAAGTAACTTGACAAATCATAACAAAAGACATTTCATATCTAAAAAGACACTTGTTTCTATATTAAACTAATATTTTTTTATGTTGAGATATAAAAATGACATGACATTTTTTCCATTAAAATTCATAACAGTTGCTCCTTTGCCTTTGAGTGCAGGAGTAAAATCTAAGGACGTTTTGTAGATAAATATGTTATTATTCCTTGAACAATTTCTTGGAAACAAACATGACCTATTTGGAGATCTAAGCTTTTAAATACAAACAGCAAAAATAGCCATAAACAGTCCGCTATTTTGGCACAGTCCCTTAGATAATTGTCAGGTGTTAAGGGGTTAAAGCAACTGCTATCTAAGCATTTAAAAACAATTGTTCTACTTTACCTTTTAAACATTATTTATTCTTCAATTTGACATACTTTTTATATGTAGCAAAAATGGCCGATTATGTCAGTCGAACTAGACAACATACCAAGAATGGTAAGATCAGCTGAAATAGGAAAAACAACAGATCTTTATTTTATACAGCAGTTGTGTGCAGTCCTCTTCTCTTCATGGTGCAGCCCTTCTGCATGGTTCCTCAAGATGTAAAATGTGCAAGACAATGAAGTGTTCATGTAATGGAGTATATACACTGTCTAATGATTATGACACATAATGAAAATATAACATGTTTTTGTCAAACTTCTTTTTATTAACTTTTTCAGTGTTCAGCAAAACAAGCAACTCCCCTACCTGATCTTAGAAATATACAAAGAAAACTTGTACTAGTTAACTAAGAATAAAACTGTTGAGTATCTGCTTAGCATTAATGAATAGGAATATACTGTTCTAGGTTAAGGCATATACAAAGCACATTGTGATTGTGTGACTAAACCTCAGGGGCTTTGCATGCAAGCTTTTTTTTTTTTAAACACTTTTATTGAATTATCACTTGACATAAACATACATTTTATATATATATATATATATATATATATATATATATATATATATATATATATATATATATATAAAAGAAAAAACATTTTAACATGTTCCCAGTTACAAACATTAAACATCACATATTTTTGTTTGTATAACTGTCATCAACACAACATTAGCTTGCTTAATTTTTAAACATTCTTAGTAAAACTTGGAATTTACTCATTTGAGTCTCTCTCCACTTGTGTGTAGCACACCCAGCTATTTCGGCCACCTGTCTACTGCTTCTTTTGTTATTTCATTGGTGGCCTTGCTTGGTTACTTGTATACAAATAAAATTAAAATGATACAAGTTATCAGGCAAAGTATATAACTGTGTCCAGAGTGAAGTGTGACTGTTTTATTTATTACTAGCTGTTCATTTAAAAGATTCTAATGTAATAATTCTAGTAACTGTACTATATCAGTAGCTCTGTATTTAGGATATTTACCATAGAAAGAAAATTAATTATGCTAGAGGAGCTAGCACCAAAAAAAATGGAAACTTCTTGCTGCTGCTCTGTGTGTAGATGTGTGTGTATAGTTGGGGGGGGGGGGTCAACAATCTGGAAATTATTGTACATTTTCAAAAAGCTTGGCTATACATCTGGTGGATGTGTATTAACCAAACTGATGTTTTTTTATGATTATTAGATCAATCAGATTATTTATAGTTTCCATTAAGCTGTTGCTACAAGAGTTCCAATTTTACAACTGTTGTTTTACTGCATTGATTTTTTGAATTTTTTTTTTTTTTTTTTTTTTTTTTTTTTTACATTTAAGGTTTGGTTATTACCTATAGCTAAACCATTTTACAAGGAACAGTGAAAATATATAATGCAAATATCTGGACATTCTGCAAACGTGTAGACAGTCTGCCTTTTGTGTTTTAATTAATTTGTTATATCTTTTTTTTTTTTTTTTTTGCTTGTGTTTGCACAATGCATCACTTGCCAAACATTTTGAGCTATGCTCTGATGGTTTGTATGAAGCACAGTAGCACACAAACTGGAGGTTGTAGGCAGAACCTGGCCACACATATGAACCAGATGCATTCAGTTAATAATATTGTGCACCACACAACCACAGTAAGCAGCACTGTACTACAGTTAACAGCGAGAACCCTAGAATAACTACTAAGATAGCAGATATCAATCTCACTAATCCCATGGCAGCAGGTGTTAAGTTTAGGGGTGAAGTGCAGATGGTACATGGTTCTAGTACAGGGTGTGCAAGTTTTGTTATACTGTTATGAGATTGCAAATTATAGAAATAAAGTGCAAGATACACAGCTGTTCTTCAGTCTTCTTTTAATAGCTGCAGTTATAGAAGAACTATATATATGATAAAATTAACTAGCCCATTTACACAAATGCCTAGATACCTAATCAGCTAAAAATCACATTGTTTGCTACTGTTGCACATCTCTTATCATGCAAACACGGTGCCTGGCATTGTGCACCCTTGCTTACCATGTTTGGGCAATGGTAAGCAATGTGTATTGTTTTCAAATGTTGCAAATCCAAACTATGTACACTCTCAGTAAGCACAAGACGTGGAATAGGTGGTAATCAACACTATATAAACTGCAATAGTTGGGAAATCCTCACTAGACATTGAGGTTGAACTATGGCAGACATGTCTGGAGTTGCTGGAGAGGGTGTGTGCTTTCAGGTGCAGTGTTGGGTGTCCAGGAGCCCAAGACTTTTGTTGCACTCCTAGTTAGAGAGCATGGGCCCAGGTTGCGGCAGTGGGAATATTCTGGTTTAGAGCATAAATCTGAAGCCTGAAACAGTGCAACAGGTACCCCTGCACAGGTGAGCAATGCAGACATTTTGATGACCTCTAGCAGAGAAGCAGGATACCCTCAAGCTTTGGATTGGGAATGTCTGGCAAGGGACACCCCCACAGATGTGTAAGTATCAATTTCAGTGAGTAACTGTAAGAGTTAAAAGCTGAAGATAGTCAAGACTGGTATTCATAATGGTGTTCTGTTTTTTTCCACAGCTTCTGAGGAGAGAGTCTCATGTGACAGTATTGAACCTAAACTCCAAAGGCATATGGCTAGTTTGATCAATAGGAAATGGAACAAACTAGCATGAGACTCTAGCTTATGCTAACAACACGACCTTTGTTTTGAATATTAAATCACGTTCACTTGTCAATAATGGTAACAATAGTAATGAGAGAGAACTGAAGTCTAAAGAGACTAATACTGTTGGTAGAGACAACGATGGTCAAGACAAAATTATACTAGTACTAGTGCTTTGAATGATGTGAGGGAAGGTACTAGTTCTAACTCTAACATTTCACATGGCCCCAATAACACTTTTTCCCCCAAGTCACCAGAAGTTAACAACAATGGAATGAACTCCAAAGGGAAGGGGAATGTGGGGAACAAAAGGAAGGGGAAATATCAGAAAAGATAGTCCCTTTATGTAAAATTTCTAAGTGATTTAGTTCTTAGTGAGGTTCAGCAAAATATACTAGAAAAAGGCTTCTCTTTTGTTCCTCCAGTCAAGGCACCACTAACTGACACAGTATTAGATTAAAAACTATATGTCAGAAAATTTAATCTTAGTTATGCATTTGATGAGATGGAACAAAGGAATATCACTGATTGTAAGAAACCAAGTAATATTAACCCAAAACTGATGCCCACACTTAATGTGTTTAATGAATTATGTGACAATGATCAAAGAAAAAAGGTCGTTGCTCTGCCAAATCCAGCTGTCCGTTAACAGGTACACAAAAGTAAAGGAAAAAACGTAGCCGGATGCTGCTGATATATAAAAAATAAAACAATTTATTCCAAATATGAATACAACACGTTATGAGCGCTTTCGGGTGAATCCCTTCCTCAGATATATACATAACAGTGCATAGCCATTATTTAAAAAACATCTTGTCCAATCATCTTTCAGTAAAATACCCGCCTTTTGTTAAGCACAGGTTTGAGAGGAACCACATCATTTAACCCTGGATCCCTATGTGCTGTCAGTTCCAGGATCCACTTAGTCTCAGCCAACTCAGTTCTCAATGTAATGTCGCCCCCCCTACTGGTCAAATGCAGGTTAACAATGACCCTAAAAGTAAAACTATGTAGGGATATTTCTTAACATGCCTAAACAACGCATTACTTTCATTAGCATTTCTAATACAAGATAAATGCTGAAGTACCCGTTCTTTCAACTTTTGGTTCGTCTTCCCTACGTAGTAGCTGGGACATGAATTACATTCAGCTATATAGACTAAATCAGTGGTATTGCACGTTGCCCTCCCCTTAAAAACATACACTTTGTCATTATTCGGGTGGCAAAACTCCACTCCTTTTTTAATAAAAGCACAAGCTTTACAACGACCGCATGGGACAGTCCCTACTCTGTCCATGGCATTCCTTCTATCAGATGACATCCCTTCTCTACACAAAACATCCTTCAAATTCTTGTTTCTTTTGTACACAAAACTCGGTTGTGTGCCCACCATGTCTCTTAGAGACTCATCACCTGTTATGATATTCCAATTTCTTCGTATAATATCACTAACCCCTCTGGTATCACTTCCATAAGTCAACGTAAACTTACGGGTATATGTTCTGACACCCTCTGTCCCTTGGTTATTATACGGTGTGTCTAACCATGGTCTATATTTATTGGATCTATATTGTTTATTCTTACTTATAACATCCTTTACCATGTTCTCATTGTACCCTCTCTCAACAAAACACTGGCCCAAATGTGCTAACTCCCCCTCAAACTGTCCATCATCCTTGCTCAGTCTAGAAATACGTCCTACCTGTCCTTGGACGACATTGGGGAAAGTGTGTCTCGGATGCATGCTGTCGAACGACAGCATAGTATTCCTCCAACATTCCTTCCTGTAAAGTCTGGAAGAGAACCCCCCATTCTGCTGTGTCAAGCATACATCCAAAAAATCCACAGCAACCTGTGACATGTTCACACTGAATTTAAGGAAAGTGGTGGTGGTATGGAGGTAATCAATAAAGGACCTAAGCTCCACATCCGTCCCCTTCCACAAGATGAACACATCGTCTACAAAACGGTAATATTTAAATAAGTGCTCTTTCCAGGTATGATCACCAAAAACATATGCCTCTTCCCACTGGGAAAGAACAAGGTTGGCATATGTGTTGGCACAGGGGGTGCCCATGGCAATCCCCTGTGCCTGCCTATATACCTTGCCTATACCCTGAAACACATTGTTTTCTAACACTAGGGCTAGCAATTCTACAACCAACTCCACTTTATTACACAATAGTCCCCTAGATGTTAATAGCGTCTTGATGGCTCCTATCCCATAGTCATTATTAATTACTGTGAACAAATTATTCACGTCCAAGGTGGCCATCAAACAAGTCTCTCTTAACTCTCCCGGATTAATCTCACCAATCATGGTCAGGAAATGCCCTGTGTCCTTCAGAATGTACTGTATGGAAGCCACATAGGGTTTCAAAAACACCTCCAACCAAATCGAGATGTTTTCCGTGACCCACCCCCTACCCGAAACTATAGGCCTTAGGGGTGGGTCACTCAAACTCTTATGTACCTTCGGCAATGCTTTAAATATTGGTGTGATCGGTTTGTCAACAAATAAAAACTCTAAATCTTGTCGAGTAATTAATAACCTTTGATGCAAAATAGTCAGCCTATTATGTACCCTATTAATAACCCTCCTCACTTCTACTGGATTAATGGGTAAATAGGTGGTCACATCTGACAAAAGTATATCCAATTTCTGTTCATACCAACTAGAATCCAGGACCACAACTGATCCACCCTTATCTGCCATTTTAATCATAATGTCGGTATAGCCACTTAAACTAGAAAGTGCCAACCTTTGTCCCTCAGTCAAATTATAATATTTCTCTCTCTCCCTACATTGAAAATATTCAACAAAATCCCGATCACATTGATTAATGAAAAGTTGCAATGCCGGTGATAAAGCTGGTACGAAGTTACTTGGTTTTCTCAAGCCTAAGTGTGCAGTATCAGTGTTACCAAACATTTTCCCCAACATCAACCCCCGACAAAAATACATGACATCGAGTAATGTATCTTGATAACTACACATCCTGCTAGGGACAAAAGACATGCCTTTGTTCAATACTGCAAGCTCGTCACAAGTTAGATCACGAGAAGATAAGTTAAAGACAATATTATCAGACTTACTATAAGTCACTCTATAGTCCTTCTCTTTTTCATCAGTTCCCTGTCGTCGCTCGAAGAGCGCTTCCATGGGCCCTTCTTTTTCGTTTGAACTGGTAACAGGTCTAAAAAATGACCTTGCATCAACCGTTGTTTAGGTCTAGCCCCTGCCCGTAGACCTTTATCCAAAGCTTCAGTAGAGACATGACTGTCTGTCTCTACAGTCACAATGTCCGTGCTGGTTGTTGCTGGAGCAACTGTGGCTGTGTTAGCTAGTTGCCCCGTGTTAGTCAAATCTACAGTGACTCCAACATCTCCTTCCGTTCCCTGTGCAAGAACGGTGCCTATAGATGTATCCTGCTTCGCCAAGCCCCTCGAACCACTGTGAACATCCAAAGTGGAGGGCCCTGGTTCCGTCGCTAGTTGCACTGATGTTGACGCCATCTTGCTAGCCGTCGTGACCTGGCGTTCTCTCGGTCCTCCTTTCATGTCATGACGTTTCTCCCTTCTATTGGTGTTCTTAGTTGCCTCAACAAATGTTGATTCCCTCTGCCTGTTCCATACAAAAATATTGCCTTTAGAGAAATCGTCATAGTCTCTGTTGATTTTACCCAGTTTCTGTGTACGCAATTTGTTGTCATAGTCAACAAACAACAAGTATGTTTCATGTAGTTTCTTCTTACACCAGGGTTCCGTATACTCCTTCTCCAACTTATTTTGTAGTAACGGAATATCTTTCTTCAATGCCGTAACCTCTTCAGAAAAGAAATCAATTAACAACTCCATGTAGGAGAAACTCGTGTTGATATTGATAGATTGCCACCTGGCCAGCAATTTGGGATATCTGTCTCCTTGGGACGGCATGCAAAGCACGCGCATCCCTCGCGGCACAATGCCATATTCCAGGCAGGCTTCTAGGTGGAACGTTTGCCACTGTAAACGTTGTAGGCGATTAACTTTGTAACTCAAGTCCCTAAGATTGTCCTCAAAAGTTCTCTCCATTGCCATAGGCATACATGTGTCAATAGGTATGGCTGACTTAACACCAAAACCCAGGTGAAGTAAAGGATTAGTGGTAGATGTGAGTTGGCTTACACACCATGTCCTTGGAGAGATGTTAGCAGTGCCCTGGTCTACTGCTACATCCATCTCCGATCTCTCCTCAGCATGCATAACAACGATAAACCCCAACAAACGAAACTAATCAAAGAAAAAAGGTCGTTGCTCTGCCAAATCCAGCTGTCCGTTAACAGGTACACAAAAGTAAAGGAAAAAACGTAGCCGGATGCTGCTGATATATAAAAAATAAAACAATTTATTCCAAATATGAATACAACACGTTATGAGCGCTTTCGGGTGAATCCCTTCCTCAGATATATACATAACAGTGCATAGCCATTATTTAAAAAACATCTTGTCCAATCATCTTTCAGTAAAATACCCGCCTTTTGTTAAGCACAGGTTTGAGAGGAACCACATCATTTAACCCTGGATCCCTATGTGCTGTCAGTTCCAGGATCCACTTAGTCTCAGCCAACTCAGTTCTCAATGTAATGTCGCCCCCCCTACTGGTCAAATGCAGGTTAACAATGACCCTAAAAGTAAAACTATGTAGGGGATATTTCTTAACATGCCTAAACAACGCATTACTTTCATTAGCATTTCTAATACAAGATAAATGCTGAAGTACCCGTTCTTTCAACTTTTGGTTCGTCTTCCCTACGTAGTAGCTGGGACATGAATTACATTCAGCTATATAGACTAAATCAGTGGTATTGCACGTTGCCCTCCCCTTAAAAACATACACTTTGTCATTATTCGGGTGGCAAAACTCCACTCCTTTTTTAATAAAAGCACAAGCTTTACAACGACCGCATGGGACAGTCCCTACTCTGTCCATGGCATTCCTTCTATCAGATGACATCCCTTCTCTACACAAAACATCCTTCAAATTCTTGTTTCTTTTGTACACAAAACTCGGTTGTGTGCCCACCATGTCTCTTAGAGACTCATCACCTGTTATGATATTCCAATTTCTTCGTATAATATCACTAACCCCTCTGGTATCACTTCCATAAGTCAACGTAAACTTACGGGTATATGTTCTGACACCCTCTGTCCCTTGGTTATTATACGGTGTGTCTAACCATGGTCAGGGAACTGATGAAAAAGAGAAGGACTATAGAGTGACTTATAGTAAGTCTGATAATATTGTCTTTAACTTATCTTCTCGTGATCTAACTTGTGACGAGCTTGCAGTATTGAACAAAGGCATGTCTTTTGTCCCTAGCAGGATGTGTAGTTATCAAGATACATTACTCGATGTCATGTATTTTTGTCGGGGGTTGATGTTGGGGAAAATGTTTGGTAACACTGATACTGCACACTTAGGCTTGAGAAAACCAAGTAACTTCGTACCAGCTTTATCACCGGCATTGCAACTTTTCATTAATCAATGTGATCGGGATTTTGTTGAATATTTTCAATGTAGGGAGAGAGAGAAATATTATAATTTGACTGAGGGACAAAGGTTGGCACTTTCTAGTTTAAGTGGCTATACCGACATTATGATTAAAATGGCAGATAAGGGTGGATCAGTTGTGGTCCTGGATTCTAGTTGGTATGAACAGAAATTGGATATACTTTTGTCAGATGTGACCACCTATTTACCCATTAATCCAGTAGAAGTGAGGAGGGTTATTAATAGGGTACATAATAGGCTGACTATTTTGCATCAAAGGTTATTAATTACTCGACAAGATTTAGAGTTTTTATTTGTTGACAAACCGATCACACCAATATTTAAAGCATTGCCGAAGGTACATAAGAGTTTGAGTGACCCACCCCTAAGGCCTATAGTTTCGGGTAGGGGGTGGGTCACGGAAAACATCTCGATTTGGTTGGAGGTGTTTTTGAAACCCTATGTGGCTTCCATACAGTACATTCTGAAGGACACAGGGCATTTCCTGACCATGATTGGTGAGATTAATCCGGGAGAGTTAAGAGAGACTTGTTTGATGGCCACCTTGGACGTGAATAATTTGTTCACGGTAATTAATAATGACTATGGGATAGGAGCCATCAAGACGCTATTAACATCTAGGGGACTATTGTGTAATAAAGTGGAGTTGGTTGTAGAATTGCTAGCCCTAGTGTTAGAAAACAATGTGTTTCAGGGTATAGGCAAGGTATATAGGCAGGCACAGGGGATTGCCATGGGCACCCCCTGTGCCAACACATATGCCAACCTTGTTCTTTCCCAGTGGGAAGAGGCATATGTTTTTGGTGATCATACCTGGAAAGAGCACTTATTTAAATATTACCGTTTTGTAGACGATGTGTTCATCTTGTGGAAGGGGACGGATGTGGAGCTTAGGTCCTTTATTGATTACCTCCATACCACCACCACTTTCCTTAAATTCAGTGTGAACATGTCACAGGTTGCTGTGGATTTTTTGGATGTATGCTTGACACAGCAGAATGGGGGGTTCTCTTCCAGACTTTACAGGAAGGAATGTTGGAGGAATACTATGCTGTCGTTCGACAGCATGCATCCGAGACACACTTTCCCCAATGTCGTCCAAGGACAGGTAGGACGTATTTCTAGACTGAGCAAGGATGATGGACAGTTTGAGGGGGAGTTAGCACATTTGGGCCAGTGTTTTGTTGAGAGAGGGTACAATGAGAACATGGTAAAGGATGTTATAAGTAAGAATAAACAATATAGATCCAATAAATATAGACCATGGTTAGACACACCGTATAATAACCAAGGGACAGAGGGTGTCAGAACATATACCCGTAAGTTTACGTTGACTTATGGAAGTGATACCAGAGGGGTTAGTGATGTTATACGAAGAAATTGGAATATCATAACAGGTGATGAGTCTCTAAGAGACATGGTGGGCACACAACCGAGTTTTGTGTACAAAAGAAACAAGAATTTGAAGGATGTTTTGTGTAGAGAAGGGATGTCATCTGATAGAAGGAATGCCATGGACAGAGTAGGGACTGTCCCATGCGGTCGTAAAGCTTGTGCTTTTATTAAAAAGGAGTGGAGTTTTGACACCAGAATAATGACAAAGTGTATGTTTTTAAGGGGAGGGCAACGTGCAATACCACTGATTTAGTCTATATAGCTGAATGTAATTCATGTCCCAGCTACTACGTAGGGAAGACGAACCAAAAGTTGAAAGAACGGGTACTTCAGCATTTATCTTGTATTAGAAATGCTAATGAAAGTAATGCGTTGTTTAGGCATGTTAAGAAATATCCCCTACATAGTTTTACTTTTAGGGTCATTGTTAACCTGCATTTGACCAGTAGGGGGGGCGACATTACATTGAGAACTGAGTTGGCTGAGACTAAGTGGATCCTGGAACTGACAGCACATAGGGATCCAGGGTTAAATGATGTGGTTCCTCTCAAACCTGTGCTTAACAAAAGGCGGGTATTTTACTGAAAGATGATTGGACAAGATGTTTTTTAAATAATGGCTATGCACTGTTATGTATATATCTGAGGAAGGGATTCACCCGAAAGCGCTCATAACGTGTTGTATTCATATTTGGAATAAATTGTTTTATTTTTTATATATCAGCAGCATCCGGCTACGTTTTTTCCTTTACTTATGTGACAATGATATTAGATGTATATTTTCACAAGAAATAACCATAAAATCAAAAGGGTTTTTTTGGGACAAGAGAGAGACAGAAACTTTAGTAAATCTTAAAAAGAATCAACAGTACAGATTTATGAAAGCGGATAAAGGGAATAGGTTGGTTATCATGAAAATGTCTTGATTATCAAACTCACATGAAAAACTTGTTAAATGATAAAAAGAACTACCAACTGGTTAGATACAGTTAGAAAAAATGTTTGTAACATAGATCATCATTTGATGGTGTTATTGAATAAAAATTACATCACTCTGGGCACTTATGAGTTTCTTCCCCCTTTATTAGGGATATTTTTCAAAATTCTGAAAATACATAAAGATTTAACCAATCCACCCTTTAGACCTTCTGTTTCCGCTAAGAAAAGTAAAACTGTCACCATCTCTCATTACTTGGATCATTTATTAAATCCATTAGTTGTTAAGACTCCTTATTTTTTAAAAGATTCATGGGGGTTCCTGACTTTATTAAGAAATTAACCATTTAAGGGTACAAAAACATTTTTGGTTACTGTTGATGTTGTTTCTTTATATACTTCGATTGATCAGTCCCTTGGGGTAGAAGCTGTTAAATGTTTTTTAGTGGAACACACCACTTATGGGGACATAACAGTTCAGTCCATTTGTTTATTATTAGAATTGGTCTTAAAGAACAATTTTTTTTCTTTTTGATGGGAAGATATAGTGTCAAACCTGTGAGGTGGCACCTGCTTTTTCCAATTAGGTGTTAAGTTAACTGAAGAATTAGTGTGGACAGTCATTTTTGGTCTTTTATTCACGTTTTGTTTTACAAGACAGTCTTAAATGTTTGATCCCATGCTGCACAGCTAGTTAGGATGTGAGAAGCATGTAGTATGTATGCATCAGAACAGTACTGTCTAAATAGTATTTTAATAATACTAATTTGTATAGTAATTTTATAACCTTAAAAGTTAAGGACTGCTTAGTTGGTATTTAATAGAGCTGTATCAAATTGAGCATGCATATCCCAGCTGTAAATGAAACTATGCATGCCTTAGTTTGTAGCACAAAGTAGTGGTGCCATATTCTCAAATAAAAGTGGGCATGCATCTTTAAACTGTAAAAGGAATAGTACACATACAGTAGTCTGTAGGACAAAAGAACAGTACAGTATTTTAGCATAGTCATTGGCTGTGGATAAAAAAAATTGCACTTTCCAAATATGCAATACTGTTAGGTTTTCATCATTATTGGAACGTAACTTCATATCTCTATACCAGTGGCACAACTGACCTTCTGTAATTTGTAATCAGTATAAATGGAACACACACATGTGCAATATATATACATCAAGGATTGGTGGTTACAATCTGTACTATAATGTGCCTCTATTATAAACTGGGTAGTCTTAAAAGTAAGGAAGAAACTTGTTAGAGGAGTTTGCAGTATTAAAAGTAAAGGTAACAGAATAGAGTAAAATTGTATCGATGCTTTGTATGTCAAAGTACTAATGTTCTCCTTTTTCCTCTGTCTTTGCATTTATTTTAATTTTTTAGGGGGTTATTATTTTCTTTTTTGCGTATTTACTTTTATATTTTTTGTTTTTCCCACAGCACAGCAGAGTAGGACTGTCCCACAGGATCTACCTGCCCCCACTCCACCAGCTACAGCTCTGCTGCCCAGCACATCTGGTGCAGTAGCTGGTAGCATCCCTCTGCACTACCCAGCCCCCTCAGGTAGTTCTGCCCCAGAGGACAGGCCTGTGGCTCCCTCCAGGTGCAGTGGCAGAGGTGGTGAGTTTATCACCAGTGACAAACTACCAGGGATGGTGTGGAGGATTGTACCCATTACCATTGGCACATGCCTACACTGCATGGAGCACCTGCTGTCCATCTTAGTGCAGAGCACCTGTAGGAGGTCCAGATGTTGGGCAGTGTAGGCAGTGGTGCAGTGAAGTGACAATGATGACAAACTACTGGAGAGGAAGACTAGATTTTCACTAACTACCTGGATGTGCATGGGACTGAGATTTCCCATCCCTCTCCCCATCCATGTTGTTCATCTGCATCATGTGTTCTTCACTGTCCCTGTCTCCTTCCTTGTTTCTCATCTTTTTGCATTTGCTTCCTCATCTTACCAACATACCTCACCCAGACATTCCTCTCTCCTCTCTCTGAGATAAAAAAAAAAAAAAAAAAAAAGCAACTGTTCCACAAAAAAAAAAAAAAAATCAACATAGCTCTCCATTTTGTACCCATGTGTTTATGACATACATGATTTTTTCAAATTCTCTGTACAATTCTCTATATGACAGATTGTGTTGCGGTCACCCCTCTCTGGGGGTGACAGTCCAAATGCAATCAAATTTGTATGTTTTATTCTTGAAGAAATGGATATCTATGATTCTTTCCTACATCCTTCTTGCACATTATTGTCCTGTTTTTACTTTGTTCTTCCCCCTGCTTGCTCCCCCATTTCATCACTTTCCTGCCTTCCCCATTTCTTTAAAGAATTATTGCGCCATGGTGCATGGTGCACACTAACACATCACAAAGGTAAAAGGCAGCAATATAATTAGATATGCTTAAAGTATGATACACGCTTGTAAAATTATTACTTCCACACATATTTGAACCTAGTACCATCTGCCTTCAACAACAGTGCATTAACACTTGCTGCCACAGTCAGATAGCAGATGTATTCAATACATTCAGTAGTAAGTGACACAGTTTAGGAAATATTTCCTTTTGTACCCCGCCCCCAGTGCTTGCTCCCCATATCACTAATGTCATATCTTCTTCATTACATTTTCTATGAAGCAGTATTGAAGGATCCTCTATAATGTTTTATAAAGCATTATTGCACTATACTCATTTGTACTGAAGTAGTGTGTGATGTTGTGCATCATACACCGATAAGCAGTGCTACTAACAAAATACTGTAATGTATTACCTATAGCTAAACTATTTGTGCCAAAAAGGTACTTATCACTACATTAAGTGCATTAATTCCTGCAGCCAGAGATTCAGTTAACTAGCAGGTGTATACAACAGCAGTTAACTCTGCCATTTGCTATACAGTCTCTAAAATACACCTGCTAATCAACTGAGTCTGTAACACCACCTGTTAATAAAGTGATACATGTATTTTTTTTTGTTTGTTTGTTTAGATGGTACTTGGTTTGAATCCAGGTATATGTTCTTCTTCTTTCGGCTGCTCCCATTAGGGGTTGCCACAGCAGATCAACTGTTTCCATTTCCTCCTGTCCTCTGCATCTTGCTCTGTCACACCAACCACCTGCATATCCTCTCTCACCACATCCATAAACCTTATCTTAGGCCTTCCTCTTTTCCTGTTATCTGGCAGCTTCATCCTTAGCATCTTTTTCCCAATATACTCTGCATCCCTCCTCAGCACATGTCCAAACCAATGTAATCTTGCCTCTCTGGCTTTGTCTCCAAACCTTCCAACCTGGGCTGACCCTCTAATATACTTATTCCTAATCCTGTCCATCCTCGTCACACCCAGTGCAAATCTTAACATCTTCAACTCTGCCACGTCAAGCTTTGACTCCTGCCTTTTTGTCAATGCCTCTGTCTCACTACCCTCTTGTAGACCTTCCCTTTCACTCTTACTGGTACTCGTCTATCACAAATTACTCCTGACACTCTTCTCCACCCACTCCATCTTGCCTGTACTCTCTTCCACACTCAACATTACTCTGAACTGTTGATCCCAAGTACTTAAACTCATTTACCTTTGCCACCTCTACTCCCTGCATCCTCACCATTCCTCTATCCTTCCTCTCATTCACACACATATATTCTGTCTTAGTCCTGCTGACCTTCATTCCTCTTCTCTCTAGAGCATATCTCCACCTCTCCCGGGTCTCCTTCACCTGTTGCCTACTCTCACTACAGATCACAGTGTCATCTGCAAACATCATAGTCCACGGGGACTCCTGTCTGATCTCGTTTGTCAACCTGTACATCACCATTGCAAATAAGAAAGGGCTCAGAGCTGATCCTTGATGTAATCCCACCTCCACCTTAAACGCATCCTCCACTCCCACCGCAGACCTCACCGCTGTCACACTACCCTCATACATATCTGTACCACTCTTACATACTTTTCTGACACTCCCGATTTCCTCATACAATACCACAACTCCTCTCTAGGCACCCTGTCATATGCTTTCTCTAAATCCACAAAGACACAATGCAACTCCTTCTGACCTTCTCTGTACTTCTCCATCAACACTCTCAGAGCAAACATCACATCTGTAGTGCTCTTTCCTGGCATGAAACCATACTGCTGATCACTAATCATCACCTCCCTTCTTAACCTAGCTTCCACTACTCTTTCCCATAACTTCATGCTGTGACTGATCAGTTTAATCCCTCTGTAGTTACTACAGCTCTGCACATCACCCTTATTCTTAAAAATCAGTACCAAAACACTTTATCTCCATTCCTCAGGCATCCTCTCACTCTCCAAGATTTCATTAAAAAATCTAGTTAAAAACTCCACTGCCATTTCACCTAAACACCTCCATGCTTCCACAGGTATGTCATCTGGACCAACAGCCTTTCCATTCTTCATCCTCTTCATAGCTATCCTTACTTCCTCCTTGCTAATCCACTGCACTTTATAATTCACTATCCGCACGTCATCCAACCTTCTCTCCCTCTCATTCTCTTCATTCATCAACCTCTCAAAGTACTCTTTCCATCTGCTCAACACACTCTCCTCACTTGTGAGTCCGTTTCCCTCATTATCCTTTATCACCCTTACCTGCTGCACATCTTTCCTAGCTCAGTCCCTCTGTCTAGCCAATTGGTACAGGTCCTTTTCTCCCTCCTTTGTGTCCAACCTTTTATACAACTCTTCATACACCTTATCCTTAGCCTTCGCCACCTCTCTCTTTGCCATGCACCTCATCTCCTTATACTCTTGTCTACTTTCTTCATCTCTTTGACAATCCCACTTCTTCTTTGCCAACCTCTTTCTCTGTATACTCTCCTGTACTTCTTCATTCCACCACCAGGTCTCCCTTGTCCTCCTTTCTCTTTCCAGGTGTCACACCAAGCACCCTTCTAGCCATCTCTCTTACTAGCTCTGCTGTAGTTACCCAGCTATTCGGTAACTCTTCACTGCCACCCAGTGCCTGTCTCAACTCTTCCCTGAACATCACCTCACAATTACCCTTTTTCAATTTCCACCATTTGATCCCTGGTGCTGCCCTCACACTCATCCTCCTCTTCTTGATCACCAATGTCATCCTACAAACCACCATCCTATGCAGCCTAGCTACACTTTCCTCTGCCACCACTTTACAGTCTCCAATCTCCTTCAGATTGGCCCTTCTACATAAGATATAATCCACCTGTGTGCATCTTCCTCCACTGTTGTATGTCACCCTATGCTCCTCCCTGTTTTTAAAATACCTATTCATCACAGCCATGTCCATCCTTTTTGCAAAATCCACTACCATCTGACCTTCTGCATTCCTTTGCTTAACACCATACCTACCCATCACTTCCTCATCCCCTCTGTTCCCTTCACCAACATGCCCATTGAAATCTGCTCCAATCACCAGTCTCTCACCCTTGGGTACAGTCATCACCACTTCATCTAACTCACTCCAAATTTTTTTTTTCTCATCCATCGCACACCCAACTTGTGGAGCATATGCACTAATAACATTCATCATTACACCATCAGTTTCCAGCTTCATAAACATCACTCTATCCACCTCCAAAACACTTGGCATACTCTTCCTTCAGGATAATGCCTACACCATTTCTCCTCCCATGATAAAACAATTTGAAACCACCTCCAATACACCTAGCCTTGCTCCCCTTCCATCTGGTCTCTTGCACACACAATATACCAACCGTCCTTCGGTTCATCATATCAGTTATCTCCCTCCCTATACCAGTCATACTGCCAACATTCAAAGTTCCGACCCTCACTATCACAGTCCTAGCCCTTACCTGCCTTCGGGCATGCCTTCCGCCTCTTCTCCTCCTTCGGCCAACAGTAGTCCAATTTCCACCAGCACCCTGTTGGCCAACAGTACTGGTGGCGGTTGTTGTTAACCCGGGCCTCGACTGATCTGGTATGAGTTTCTGTACAGTTTTCTGCATGTGTGATGTGGCACAATTTTACACTGGATGCCCTTCCTGACGCAGCCCTCCCCATTTATCCGGGCTTGGGACCAGCACAAAGAAATGCACTGGCTTGTGCATCCCCAGTGGCGGTATATGCTAACAGTGTCAAATAATTTTACATGTATAAAACCAAATTTTGAAGCATGATAGTTGTTATGGAGTGTATACAACATGTCTAGATGGTACTAGTTTCCAGTGGAACCATATAATACTTAGAAATGGTTTTGCCTTATGTGCGTGTTAATGCTTGATGTGCATCATCAAGTAATATTTCTTTAAAGAAACGAAATGGGTAAGATAGGAAAATGATGAAATGGGGATCAAGCAGGGGAATGCACAAAGTGAAAACAAGGCAGGAATGTGCAGGAAGGATGTAGGAAAGAGCCATAGCTATCCATTACTTCTAGAATAAAACATACAAATTTGGTCTGTCACCTCCAGAGAGAGGGGTGACCACAACACAATCTGTTGTTTAGAAAATTGGACAGAATTATGTGTGTCATGAAGACGTGGAAAATGGAGAGCTATTTATGGGACAATATTTTTTGTGGGACAGGTGCATATTTTTTTTTTTGAGAGAGAGGAAGGAATGTTGGGGGAAGGGCAAGGTAAGTTGGTAGGTGAGGAAGTAATTGCAGACATACAAGACAAAAAGATAAGACAGGGCTGGTGAAGGACACATGAGGTGGGTGAACACCATGGATGGGGTAGGGGTGGGAATATCTCAAACCCATGGATGTAAATTTGGGTGACTGTGATCACTGTCACCTCACGGCGCTGATGGCTGCAGAGTCTGATGTTTGCATCTCCTTGTGTTATTTAATACAGTGATGGAAAGCAGTGTCTCCAGCCAGCTTAGGTGTGCACCACAGTGTGGCACATAATCCTATGCACCATCCCTGGCAGTTTGTCATTGGTAATAAACACACCCCCTCCACCACTGTGCCTGGAGGGATCCACAGGCCTGTCCTCATGGGCAGAACTACCTGAGGGGGCCAGTAGTGCAGTGATGCAGAACTACCTGAGGGGCCCGGTAGTGCAGGGATGACAGAAGGGGTGCTACCAGGTACTGCATCAAATGTGCTAGGCAGCAGTGCTGTAGCTATTGGAGTGGAGGCAGATGGATCCCATGTGACAGTCCAACCCCACTGTGCTGTGGGAAAAACAAAAAATAAAAAGTAAGCACACAAAAAAGTAATAACCTCCCCCCAAAAAAAAGGAAAAACAAAAAAGAGAGAAAAGGGTTGGATGAGAGAGAAAAAAGGGAGAACATTAGCAACTTCATATGTGATATACAAAGCACTTATATAATTATTTTATTCTATTCTGTTACCTTTACTTTTAACACTACGCACTCCTATCAAATAACATTGTTTACTGTTCAGACTACCCAGCTTCTAACAGATGCATAATATACTACAGACTGCAGTAAGCAATGCTTGATGTGTGCATACATTGCACATATGTGTGGTCCAAATACAACGATTAGTTTAGAGCAAGCCAGTGGTGACATTGCTTTACAGCTCTAATGTTACATTACAATATTGATGAAACCTTAACATATTTATTATATATATGTAATATACCTGGGAAGTGTGGATTTTGAAGGCACAACCTATGACTAATAATGAACTGTTGTTTTGCCCTCCAGAGTAATGCATGCATACTTCCCTATTACAGTTAAAAAAAATAATGCTTAATTTAATACAATTGTATAAGTAACAGTTAACTGCATCATAACTTTTAATGCTAAAATAACCCCACTGTTTGGATGCATGTATACCACATGCATCTTGCATCCATGCCAATGTAGCGGCATGGGTTTCCACATTCAGCGCCCAGTCTGTGACGGCTCTGGAAAAAAAATAGAACATAACAGAATACCATTAAGATACTAATCCTGACTATATCCATCTTTTATCTCTGATAAGTAGCCTCTGTAAGTGATACTTTCACATCTGTGGGGTGCCTCCATTCCTACATTCCTTGACCCAATGGTCAAGGGTATCCCTCTTCCTCATTCTGAGGTCTCTGTTGTGGTTCCTACATTGTTCATGAGTGCAGGGGATACCTGTAGCACTATTCAGAGCCTGCCTCTATATTGTAATCTGAGCCAACATAATCCCTCTGCAACAGCTTGGGCCCATGTTCATTGACTAGGAGTCCAACAAACATGTTGGACTCCTGACCCCATCTTTGAGTACGGAATCTCAAAAACTCTCCAGGAATACCAGCCATGCCTATCACAGATCAAGACCAATGTAGAATAATGTTTTCCCACTAATTGCAGGTATTGTGCTTACTGTGAGTGTGCACTTTCTGGATTTGCAACATTTGAAAGAGTTGCACATCTTTTACCATCATGCAAACACATTGCATGACAAAGTGCACTGCCACTAAATGTGTTTGCATGATGGCCAATATTAATTGACTGTATCCAGTGTATGTGTGTCATTGTCAGAGTCCTGTCTGCTACATGGGTGGCCCATTCCTGCAGTTTATGCACTGCCACTCTACACACAAACAAAATGTGCAATGCTAAAGTTGTTTGTGCTAAGCAGTGCATCAGACAAACAGTGAGTGCCCCCCCAAACAAAAAGTATAAAAAAATGGAGAATTAGTTGAAATGCAGAAAATCAATCTATGACATACATAGTAGAAACTCTTAGTATACATGAGATATGACTACATAGGTCTGGATCCTGACTCTCACTGGAATGTAGTGTTATAAAAAGGAGGAGGGACTTATCCATCTTTGCCCCACAAAAACCCTTACAGCAAATACATGACATAATTCCTCACACAACCAAGTGCAAATGAATGTACACTAATATCAAGGCATGATCTGATATTTGTAAATGTATGCTGTGTAATATATTTGGATGTGGTGCACTTACTGGTCACACAACCTGCTATTATTATTCCATGCAAGTATAGAACGGTGTCCTACCTTTCTGTGTTTCTTGCTCATTCATCAGTTATCTGACCAGTACTCAGAGACATACAGTAGGCAAGCCAGTCTATATCATTTACCTTAAAATGTCTGAGGAATTCACTGGGGACAATATGATATGCAGTTGCCATAATGGAAGGTTGAATGCCACAAACAAGCATAGACTGCTGTTTTAGGGATGGGGAACAAAGGTGGGTTCCTGTCATGGAACATGCAAGGGTATAATGCTCTTTCAAGAGGGTGGGCCCAGGCTGAGTTGGTGTTATTGGACAAATAAGGCTATATTGCTCTTGTTACTCTCCTTGTTTTGCATCCTATCAGTTTGATCTTGTGAGGGTGGTGAAGCTGGAAACTGCTATGTGTCTCATTACTTTCAAACTTCTCTGTTATGATTTCCCATTTCAAACTTATGTTGCTAAACTGAGGGCATGCAGGGATCATCATTACTTTGTGGTGGTATCAATGTGTGAATCTTTGAGGCCTACTACTTGCTAATGGACACACAAGTCAAATAAATCTCTGCTGTCACGTGACATTAATTTCTGTAAAAACCTCCCACCTTGTAGTTACTTATTGTACCAGGTGATGAAATACAAGGACATGTCATATTATTATTATACAATACAGTACATGTTCAGGACTAACCTTGTAAATGCAGTGGTTGACACAGTGTTAGTTCAGGGCTGACTGTGATACAAACACTACACAGCCAATACATGGGGAGGTAAAGGCTGTGGCTCTGAGTTGAGGCTGCCAGAGGTTGCAGGGTTCCTCTATTGTGTCCCTGTCTACCCTGAAGCACTGTATAATGTCCATGTCATGTATATATAAGTTAAATATGGCCTGAAAACTCTTTTCTGTCTTGGCCTAGACCTATTGGCAGCAGTAGCAGTATTGCCTGCAGCCTGTAGCACATACAATGAAGCATATAGCAGCAGCTCCTAACATTCTGTGTAAACTATGTCTCTGTACTCCACTACTTTTGAAATCCACAGGAAAAAAACAGCATGGAGTCTAAATGGTTGCTTTATAACTTTATTCAATAGACTGTATAATAGGAGGAAGAAAATCATGGCAAAATTAGGAGGTGCAGCACCCAGCAAGATAAAAGCACCTCATCAAACTAAACAAACAACTCAGATGACAAATAAAGTCTACCAAAGCCAAATTTGAGGTAAGTTTGGCCTCCCAGACCAAGGACAACCACAAGGCATTTTTTAGCTATGTCCACAACCTCAAAAGCTATACACAATTGTGTGCAGAGCTCATTATAAATAGAGCCACCTATACTGTGCCAGAAGATGTAGCAAGCTTCCTGGCTGATAAATTCAGCTCCAACTGTACCCCTGTCTCCCCCTCAACTGTCTCTCAGGAAATATCATCAAATATAACTCCTGCTACTATCACTAGGGAGCAGGTCCTTAATGTTATGTCTAAGACCAAGAACATTGCATCAGTGGCCCAGACAATATCCCAGGATGCCTTCTAAATAGCATGAAACGTTACCTATCAGGGCCTCTGGAATTACTATTTAACTGTAGCCTCCAATCAGGCTTCATGCCTTATGAATGGAGAAAGGCAACAGTCATCCCTCTGCACAAAGGTGGGCCATTTACAGACCCATAAGTCTCACTAGTCTTGTATGTAAAGCCATGGAAAGAATTATCATGGAAATGATCAATAGAGATATAGTAAACCACCATACACTAGACCCAACCCAGTTTGGCTTCATCAAGGGCAGATCATGCCTACTCAACCTGGTGGACGTATTGGAGAAGGGCACCAAAGCAATGGATGAGGGCAAAATTGTTCACACTGCCTACCTTGACCTGGCCAAGGCATTTGACACAATACCACACTTTGGTATTGTTGACAAAGTCAAGAGGTTAGGTAAAAACTGTATGTCACCCGGTGGATAGCCAACTGGCTCACAGACAGGATCCAGGAAGTTAGAATTGGGGAGTCCACTTCTACAAAGAGGCCAGTCACAAGTGGAGTCGCTCAGGGATCAGTCCTTGGACCGCTCATTTTTGGCATTTACTTCCCAGAAGTTAAGGCCAATGTCATTGATCTCTGGCTGACTAAATTTGCAGATGATTGCAAATTAGGAGCCATTATTGAATTTGACACTGACACAAATATTCTCCAGGAGGTTCTGACACAGACAGACAACTGGTGCCAGAGCCATGGATTAAAACTAAATGCCAGGAAATGCATAATGTATCCTCTGGGAAGTCACCCATCCCTGGTAACTGTCATATCGCCCAGTAGTCAGTGACTTATGGTCTCACACACACACACACACACACACACACAGTAATCTAGCCTTCGACCGTCATGTGTCTACAGTGGTAAGGAAATCATTCTATGTTGCACAACTTATAAACAAAGGTATAGCATCTAAGTCCAAGGAAGTCATTTTTCCACTGTATTTGGCATTCATCAGACCTATCATTGAGTACAATGCCCCCTTTGGTATGTACCTAACCAGGCATATCCAACAATTGGAACATCCACAGAAGTTCCTCGCTAAAAGAATACAGGGCATAAGTAAAATGTCCTATGCAGACTGGCATGAGGGCCCTATCCCTGTATTTTGACTCCTACAGGCTTTTGAGAGGAGATCTATGCCTGGCATACAGGACATTATCAGACCCCACTCTGATGGACTTCCTGTAAATCCACAAAACAAACAGCACCAGAATTACCAGTTCTAACAATTTAAACCTTGCCTGTGATATAAATAGGACCTGCTGGAGAGATAGGTGTGTGTCCCAGAGACTACCCCATCTATGGAACAGGCTCCCATCTATGTGAAACAGAGTTCCTTCCTAATCCAGTTCAAGTGCAACTTGGACAATTGGGTGGGAAACCAGAAATTCATCCCTGGTTTGACACTCATGTCTCCAATGGACACAGTTAACCTGTAAATGGTTCATCTCCCAGGCCCATGCTTACACTTATCAAGGGTATCAGAACTTATCAGAGATTTGGGATACGTGTCTGGCTGAAAAAGGCCCTTGTGGTCATTAGCTTAGTAAACAGCTATGAATGTTCCCTAGATGCAAGGGGAAGGGAGCAGGTACTGGGGATGTCCTGATTTACTGATGGGGGGACAGAGAGGTGAAGTTTTCACTGAATCTGTCAACCACAAGTTTGCTATATATATATATATATATATATATATATATCGCATTTGTATATGTGGTGTCCTTAACCACCAGTTCTGAATAGATATGGGTGCTTCCTTTGAGTTTGTGGACATATGTGAAGAAGGCCTTATGATTTTTTCTAGTAGATGTGGCCAATTTGGACCTGAAGTTTGCTTTGGAGGATTTCACTAGTGCTCTTATTTGCTTGTTCAGATTAAGGAGACATTGCTTCCAATTGGGCACCTGTGACTTCTTGGTTTTGGACAGCATTTTTTCCTTTTGTTATAGAGTTTATTTATTGCAGATGTCCACCAGACTGGTTTACTCTTCCTTGCGGAGGATGATTTAGTCCTGTCGGGTATTCCTGATTCCATGCATCTACATAAATGCTCGTATAGTGCTTTGGTGTAGTTTTGGATATTGGTGCCAGTTCCTACAGAGGGGGAGGGGGCTGTGAAGCTGTTTATACCATTCCTCAGGAGGGTATTCCTGATCCCATGCATCTACATAAATGCTTGTATAGTGCTTTGGTGTAGCTTTGGATATTGGTGCCAGTTCTTACAGAGGGGGAGGGGGCTGTGAAGCTGTTTATACCATCCCTCAGGAGGCTGTAATCAGCTTTGGAGAAGTTTTTATGTCTGTTCCTAGCTAGAGGTGGGTTGGGGGAGATAGTGACTTCGAAAGTGACCACTTTTATGGTTGGATCTTACCAGGGAGGATGATACTATAGGGATGTTGCAGTGGCTACTCATGTTGGTTAATACCAAGTCCAAGATACTATCACCTCTTGTGGAGGTATCAACCAGCTGTTCCAAGGCATTTGCATTGACAAAATCAAGGAATCTCTGGGCATTTATGTTCTGGCATGACTAGTTCTTCCAATCTATGTTTTGGAAGTTAAAGTCACCCAGGATTAGGGTAAAGGGTTGAATCTTAATAGATTTGAACAGGTCCAAATAGGCAGCTTGGGCATCTTGAGTCAGATTTGGGGGCTGGTAGCTAGCTATGATTTGAATTGGGGTGTTGTCAATGGTTAACTGCACCTGGAGTGTCTCCTGTGCATCATACTCTTTGACCAGCCTGGAGGTGTGTATGTCTTTAATGTATATTGAAACACCATCTCCTTTGGCCTTACTGCCACAGTTTAGGGTCTGAATGTATGATAGGATGAGTAACCAGGTAAGGCTGTGGTGCTTTCCACAGCTTTAAACCATTTTTCTGTGACTGCACAGATGTCAGTATTTTCCAGGGCTAAGAATGCTTGCAATGAGTGCAGTTTCATGTTTAGACTCCTAGCATTTAACAGCATGACCTTTAATTTGCATTTTGTTGAAATTTTTATGTTGGTTTTATCGCCCTCAGGACTTTACCTGAAATAGGCACTATGGGGGAGGCAGGAGCCTTTGCCAGAAACATGAAGCCCAGTTGAGAGAGATGCAGGCCATCACTGGCAAAGCATCATGGTCTGTCAGTCATATCTTCCCAGGCTGTCAGATACTGGTGGTGAGTCATCATTCTGGGTCATGGCAGAATGCTGCTTAAGGCTAGGGACATACCTGCCTGGGACACATAATCAGCAAACTCAATCATGTCTCTCTTCATATAGTCCAGAGAGGTATGTCTCAAGTCATTCATGCCAACATGGACTATGACAGAGTCATAACAGTACCTGTTGAGAGATTTGAGTGCATATGTGATGTGGTGGATTCTGGCACTGACAGACAACTAACCGTGACTTTCTCCTTATCCAGCCTGGTGAGAGGAACATCTGCGTGTCTCACAGTGGAGTCTCCTATGACTAATATGTTGGGTTTATGGTAAAGCTTTAGTGGCTGTGAGATACAGGTGTGTGGACTGTGCATGGTATGTGGTGTGGAGGATTGTGGAGATCGTGTGTGTTTTTGCCTCAGAGGTCTCCTTTGTTTGGGTATGTTTATGTGGAGAACCTTTGCAAATGTGGGTGTGTGTTTGTGTAGGTATCGGTGGTGCTTGAGGTGTAGTGACTGTGTTGACAACCTTTTTGGTGCCAGATATACTGTCTTGAGGGGAAAGATCATGGACTCTAGGTTCCTAATGTAATTGCATCTCTCACAAATTGTGTTCCTAGGTGGTAGTAGTAGATGGTTATACGTGTACATGATGCAGTTGCTACATTGTCTTAGGATGCCCATATCAACCAGACTGGCAGGAGAAACTTTAAGAAATTGTCCATTCATGTTTCTCAGAATCTGAGGGAGAAAGGCCAGGGAGAGCTAAGGGGTGGGCCTAAAGCCCAAGTGCTTAAACCAAAACTAGGAGTTTAGAATAACACTTAATTTAGACAGGCTATAAGGAAGCAATAATAAAGGCAACAGAAAAGATGCAGTTCAGCACTTTAGAGAACAAGCAAGAAAAAGCAAGATGAAGTAACAGAGTAGTAGGAAAAAACACGAATACAGAAAAAATATAAGCAGCTGAATAAAGTGTCTTTTTTGTTTTATTTATTTATTTTATAATGTGGAAAAGGAGAGAGCAGGAACAGAAGATAATTCAAGGTTAAGGGGTTTGGCCTTCACAAATGATTTCTATATTAGGTAGAATAAGCTAATGAGATGGGACCTGAGAGGAGTGCCCCAGATCAAATTTACAGTAGGGGCTGGCAACTGCAAAAGCCACCAACTTTAAGAACACAACAGCAGTTGGGTGGAGGGGTGGGACAAAATAAATTCAGTATAGATCAGAAAACAAAATTTGGTCATCAAATATATAAATAATTCAGTCAAGCAAAAATAAAGACAGTGTATAACACTGAACAGTTAGTGTGAAAAAATATACTTAGCTCTATATTTCCAGATTGTTTGAGAAGCACTCAGTCAGGCACAAGGAGATTCTAGCAATGATATGCAGAAAATCACACAAAGGTAATATTTTTATACCAGCAAGACAAAAGCCAAGCCTTGAGACAGATGACACACAAGCTACTAGACCAGATTTTCCACCCTAGAATAAATTCATTACAGATTCACTGAGAAATAAAAATTTCAGCACAGATGAGAAAAAAATGGTCAGCATATATATAAATAATTCAGTCAAGCAAAAATAGACAGTCCAGAACACTGAACAGTTAAGTGTGAAAAAATATACTTATCAGCTCTATATTTCCAGATTGTTTGGGAAGGACTCTGTCAGGCACAACAGATTTGTGTCTGAGAGACTCCCCCATTTATGGAATAGACTCCCTCTCCATGTCAAGCAGACTACATCTTTACCCTTTTTAAGTGCAACCTGGACAACTGGATGGGAAACAGAAAATATACTCCCGGGATTCCACCCATGTCCCTACTGGACAGAGCCATTGGGTGCTGACTTGTCTAAATATGGGCTAAACTCTTGGCTAGGCTTATAAAGGCCTCAGGGCCAGTAGCCTAGTAAACTCCTATGATCCTATGTGAACAGCTCCACCAGATTGGTTGATTAGCATGCAGTTCAGCTGCTTATACTGTAATTGGCATTTCGGAAACACAGCCTAGACAGATGCAATCCATTAATTATCTACTCAATTATAAAAAGGCAAATGTGTTGCTAGCCAAACTGATGGTGAGGATACTTGCTACATGTTTAGCAAAGCAAACTATTTTCTGAGTTATCATTACAGAGGAGTATTTAACTCCAGCAGGTATGCTGTCATTTTTTTACCTACATAATGCTTATGCTGGAATATATTAATGAATAATGTGAAGCAAAGCATTTTACACTGTTATCTGTATGCATTAGTTAGAAGTGTACTGATGGCATGGCCATATTTGTCAAGCCATTTCAGAGGTACAAATGATTGACAATACATGAAAATAGTAAGCTGTGTGATACATATGTACAAATGTTTCAGGGACTGATCCTTTGAATGCATATTTAGCACTTCCAATGTGTTTCATTAGCAAAATGGTTCATGCGCCTGTTCTTTAGTGAGTGGGGGAAGCAAAGAGAAGTTACTGTTAAGTCACAAACTACAATCAACTGTTCTTTTTGGGGAGCACAGTTGAGCTACTGATATGGCACATACAAGGATATGTTGCCCTTGCTACTCTCCTTCTTTTGCATTCTGCCTGTTGTTAATATTTCACATATGTCATATGTGTTATGTTTTTCCAGTGGGTACTACTGACTGCCTACCTTAACTCTTTTATCTGGTAACAGTTACTTTGTAGTTATGTGATAGTTATATGTATTCTCATTCTGTTGTGTTTTAGTACCAAAAATGTCATTGTGGCGCAGACCCCCTTCGGTGAGGCAGAAAACACCATAATAGTGGACTCACTACATCAACATGGTGCTTTCCTTCTTAGAAGGAGTCGTCCCAATATGCCAGAGGGACTGAGGATATGGCAGGAAATTGCTGATAACATAAATATTGTGGATGGCTATGGATGCACTTATGAGCAGGTGCACCACAGCACCACTAAAATGCTCATGTGCATGGAGGCATGCAGCTGCTATTGCCCGAGACCAGAGGGTAAGTGGATGTGGGTCTGCTGTAGAATCACCTCTCACTCCCAGTGAAGAATTCCTGGAGAATCTTTTGACACAGGACAACTCACAGCAGAGTGGCACACAATATGTCCTTGATGTGGGTGCATCTCATTCTCAGTCCCAGGAAAAGCTTCCAGGTAGGCATTGTTATATGACCAGTTTAATACTGCTGTATAGTAAAACATTTGAAATAAAAGTTACTTCTGTGTCCCTTGTGTTTTTCGTGGGGGAGAGATTGAATATTAGTACAGTGATAAGCTCAGTTTAGAGTTGTCAGCTACATACTTGTTAAAGTAAAACATCATGCTGATTGACAGGAGTACATGTAGTACCTCCTGTCTTACTGTTAAATGTGATGATGTTGGCCTTATCTCTTGCTTAACTTTTTTTCAGGACTGTCAAGAATCCAACACCATAGGCCTCCTGCAGGTGATAAGCCAAATCAAGTTATTTCAGTACTGAAGATCAGTTTCTAGTAATCTAATGTGTCATTTTAGGGCTTTTGTGTATATTGCTGTACTGTCTGTAATAGTGATAGCAGTGTTAGTTGCTTAGTATATATTGAACCATAGTAGTGCAAGTATTAATATATGCCTGTGTTTCTTCCTTTTTATCACAGGTGATCATGACAGAGGGAGTGTGGGCCCCATCCCACCTGATGTTGTCTCATCAGATGTTGATGATGATGGTGGTGCCAAAATTGAGGCACAGTTGTGGGGTGCACAGGTTGAATCTGACACAGAATTTGATATCCAACCACCCCCTTCTTTTTCCCAGGACACAAACAAGTAGGCCTATGCCTACCCAGTCCACTGACCCCACAGATATGGGATAAGTGGAGGGCAGTGACATTGAGCAGGGAAGTGTGGCTACTGTGGCTTCAGTGCCAGTTGAGTCTGACTGTAGCCAAAGTGTTAGTAAGGTGCCACACAGGAGAGTTGATAGGGTTCTCAGAGTGGGCTGCTGTCCCTCCTCCACCTGCTGCAAGTGTCTCTTCCCATGTCACTCATATGTTTAGGGCCATCATAGAGGCATAGGCACATTCAGAAAGGCACTCCAGACAAATGTTCAGGGTTGTGGATGTGCCACAATCTGACATGTGTGACTGCCTTCACTGTGTCACCAATTCCCTGGATTGGATGAATGACATGTTGGAACAAGGGATGTCTGTGATGGACCAAGGGGTGCCTGTCATGGAATGAGCAGTGTCTGTGATGGAAAACATCTGCTAAGAAGGGAACGGCATCCTCATGGGCGTAGGTCAGCCACAACATCTGCTGAGAGCCAACATGGCTGTTCCTGATCATAGTCCCATAGTGGCAGTACTTCCAGTGGTCCACTGGAGAGTGTGCTGTCCACACCGAGATGTGGAAGACCTTGGGTTCATGGTCCTGGGCATTCCCATTAAGGGAGCACATCCAGCAGACATCAGTCACACTCAGCAGCACTCCACCTGACCTTAGGCATGGAGGTGCCATTGCAACTCCTGGCAGAGCCATTTGCCATGGTCAGGGGTGACAACGATGAACTACCACCTGTACCATGCATGGCTTGTGCCTGTCCAACATACCAAGACATGGAGCTAGCTCTGAGCGTGACTGTGTTCATGCAGACCCTCTCACACCGCTTTCACATGGAGGACCCCTACAGACATGCACACAGCCTGGCTGCTTCACTTTCTCCCTCACACACACACTCACTGACCTTTTGTCAGCCTAGGCCACCTGCCCCACCCCCAGCATCCTATGCAAGTGATAATAACTGTGCCATAGCCCTGGTGCGTAGCTACATTAGTGCCTAGTATATCTGCATTTGTGTTGTTGAAGTGATAATTGTACCTGCCAGTTATATTTCCCTTGCCAAATGTTACAGTGGATAGCATCATCATGATAGTAATTCCTAGTGCATTCTCTTGTAAGGGTTGTGAAGTCAGGCACTGCAATGTGTATCATTACTTTATAACCTTTCACTTTAATGTTTTCCAGTACATTAGTATGGTGCACATCATAAGAGACACCATCACATGCAGATCTCAGGACTGCATGACAGCACTGTAGTCAAACTCATCAGAACAGTAATACAGTATAATGCTGTCTTTTTCAGGGAACCACATCAGACACATGCAGCAGCTGGACAGACCACAGGGCTTTCACATCAAGATAACACATGGCTGCTAACCATGACATGATGTATGTGGATAGATTAACAGACATGCCACTGTCATCTGTCTGGTATTGCATTACATTGTAACTGCGATTCTATACCTGTTACTTTTGGTTTAAGCATTTGGGCTTCAGGCCAGCTGTTTTACATTATGAAAGTTTGTAGTCTACACTCTATTGGGAGGATAGGATAGCTTCTGCCCTTCTGAGCTAGGAATTGCTGGTTGAATGCTTATTGTGGTTGTTGTTCTAAGTCTCTCTGTTATGGTTTAAGCACTTGGCCTCCAAACCAGTTACTTTACATTAGGAAGGTTTGTGGTGTATGCTCTTGTGGCAGGGGGGAATAGCCTACACCCTTCTAAGCTGGGAATTGCTGATTTAAGGTTTATTGTGTCTGTTATTCTGAAAGCATCTTAGTTCTGGTTTAAACACTTGTATTCCAGACCATGTATTTCACACTAGGAAAGTTTGTTGCCTACACTCGTGTTGGAGTATTCTACTGGATTGCTGCTTTATTTAAAATGTTTGTTGTTCTGTTGTGATTGTGATTTTCAGCACTTTGGGTTTCTAGGACTTCTACATTTTATAGCGTAGGCTCAATTCAGGCTTGCTGAATTTAGACTGTTTGCTATCATTTGGATCACTAAAACCAACCCTGTTACACTAAGAAGCCCCCCTTGCACCTTTGTGGCAGAACTGTGCAGCCAAGAACCCATCTGACTGGGGATTGCTGGAATAATTTATTTATTTATTTATTTATTGTCATTTGTTAACCAGGTTGGTCCAACTGAGCCAGGGGCCCATTTTCAGTGGAGACCCGAGGAGAAAAGCTTCAGATTTATTTATTTTATTTTACATTTGTTGACTGTGATAGTCTGACTGGATACATGTCCATTTTCAGTGGAGCCCTGGGGAGAAAAGCTCCAAGGCAAAAACATACAGTAAAGTCATAAAATAATTGCATTTGACAGTCATATTACATACATTGATAGAGCAAGTAAGTTATGCAGTCTCTCACATTTTTAAAATCACTTGAGTAAATAGAAACAATTTTTGTCATAGTAAGTTATAGAGAAAGAGCTAATCAGGATTAGAACAGGGACATAACCAGTGAGTTTTAAAGGATCGCTTAAGACTTTTTTTGAATAGAGTTAGGATTCTAGAGTAAGATCTGCTGGTAATGAGTTCCAAGTTTTGCCAACAGAGTTGGCAAACAGGAGTCCCCAGCGGAGTTATTGGCTTTGAATGTTTGAACCAGCAGTCTATTGAATGAGCGAAGTGGTCTCAGGTTACTATAGGGGCTGACGATATTAAGTGCAGGCATATTTTCAGGATGGTTGAGAACTTTGTGAGCCACAATAAGCTGGTTGTACTGCAATGGGCTAGGCAATTCTAACCACCCTAGAAGATTAAGGTTGTAGCAGTGGTGTGTCCTGTATGCCATGCCAGTTGCAAATCTAGCAATATGGTTATAACTGCTAGATAGTTTAAGAGAAGATTTCTTCAATTTGGCGAGGAAAGGGGAGGCACAGAGGAGAGTGGAGAGTAGATGGGAATGGACAATTGCAGTCCTAGCAGGTGGAGTAAGGAAGGGTTTAATCATGTAAAGGGAGCCAAGTTTTTATTGATGGTTGTAATAGTTTGATTCACATGCATATTAAATTTGAGGTTGTTTACTATAATGCCTAAGAGTTTGGTATGGGCATCTGGGGAAATAATGGTGCCATTATTAGATGTTATGTTAAAGGAGAGTGAGGTGGACTTACAAGTGGGAGAGAAAAGCAGTTTTGTTTTGTTGGGGTTTAACATCAGCAGACGATTAGATGGCCAGTTTTCAACTGTGTTGAAAGTATTCTGGGTTAATGTCATTAGTTTAGTTGGGGCGGAGGCTGAACAAATCAAAGTGGAGTCACCTGCATGTTGAATGCAGGTTGCATTTGGGATGACGGTCATTAATAAAGATGGAAAAAAGAAGGGGTACAAGTAAAGATCCCTGAGGGACACCTAGGGTGATGGGTAGACAGGTTGACAGTTTGTCTTGCCATAGGATGGCCTGTTCTCTACCACACAGGTAAGAATGAAACCATTGGATAGCATGGCTATTTAAGGAGATTGCCTTCAGAGAATTGATGAGTAGTTGGTGGTTAACCATATTGAAGGTTTTATGGAGATCTAGAAAGGGGACTTATGACAGTTTGTTGGTATTTTGGTTATGGTTTATGGTATTTGAGAAAGATAGGAGGGCTGAGGTGGTACTATGATATGGTTTAAAGCCATGCTGAGCATCAGTCAACAGTTTGTTCTGAATAAGATAGTGCAAAAGTTGTTTATGGACATATTTCTCCATAATTTTTGCCAGTGCTGACAGAATAGCTATGGGTCTGAAGTGCTGACAGTTCAGTGGAGCTGCCTCCTTTATGGAGTGGAATAACATGAGATTTTCCAGATGGATGGGATGGTGGCTTCGGATATAGTTCTATTAATTAAGATAGAGATGGGGTAGTCTGTGGCATCTGCAGCTTTTTGTAGATACTCTGCAGGGAGGAGGTCAGCAGCTAGAGTGGTTGGTTTTAGTTTCTTTATTAGGGCTTAGATAAGCAAAGTGGAAACAGGATAAAAGCTAAAGGAAAGTTGGTTAATGGGCATAGCAATATCTGAGTTAGAGCCATTAGGAGTTAGTTGATTAGCTAGAGACTGAATAGTCTCAGTGAATAAACTATTGAAAGAATTAGCAGTATCCTCTGGGGATTTGTGGTTAGAAGCTGAAGTGGTATGGGGTGGTGGTTTGACCTGGGTGAAGAAGTTTATTAATTCCTGCCCAAAACTTGTGGGGTTTGTTTTTGCTGCATTTGTTGAAGATGGCAGTAGTAGTTTTTTTGTGTAGTATAATATATTTTTGTGTCTTTCCTAAGCTGTTTATATCTAAGGTGATCTAATGGGGCCTTTGTGGCATGCCAGGTGTCCCATGCTTTATTTTTAAGTAGGATTTTAGATTGTGTCTTTTCAAAGCCATGGTGCAACTTTATTTTTGGTTCTAATGGAGTGAGCAGGTGCGTGAGAATCAAAGATAGCAAGGAATTTGGTATGCCTTGAGTTCATTTTGGAGGTTGGTGAGGCTGAAGTTCTTATTGTTTCTGACAGTCTTATAGTTGGGTTGGTGGGGAGTGGTCTGAGTTGTACTTGATCGCATAGGTAAGAAAGTGATCACTTGGGTCATCTGAGAGGGTCCCAGACTTGTATATATGGGGTTAGCTATTGATAAGTATCCAGTCTAGGATAGTCTATTTGTTATTGGGTTTGCCTATCCTGGTGGGGGAAGTTATGATCTCTGTAAACCCATATAGGTTTATATGAGTTGTAGGGGATTCTGAGGAACAGGTGTTCCAATCAATGTTGAAATCACCAAGCACAATGGTTTCTTGGGGATAGGTACTGGATAACCAGCAGAGGATGTCCTCTAAGGTGTTTATATTATTACCTGGGGGAATGTAGATGCAGACAATGTTTATGCATTTGTTTTTGTTGATTTGAAGTTTGGTAATAAGAATTTCTGCATTGTTAATCTGTGGTGGTAGAAGGGATACCATAGTAACCTTTAATATAGTTTTATAGAGTACGGCTACCCCACTACCCTTCCTAGTAATGCGGTCTAATCTAAGTATATTGTACCCTGGTAGTAATACGTTGTCCTTAGTTGCCAGTTTTAGCCAGGTACAGTTAATAGTCTTTTCTGATCGTTTGTAGTCATTTAAAGCTGTTTTAAGTGTATTTTTTTCTTTTACTGGTTTTGCCTTATCTTTTCAAAAAAAAAAAATTCCTTGTTTCCCGCCTTTCTAAGCTAGTATAGTCCAGTTTTCAGGCTAGTGCTGAATTCAGGACTGTGATACTAGTTTCTGAGTTGCCCATACCTTACTTGGATAGAAGGAAGTTTCTCTGTTCACCTGTGAGAGAGGGGAGCTTTGAACAACCTATCTGTCCCTGGAGGAGTGGTTCCAGCCCAGAAGTTAGTAGTTTATTGGCCATTTTGGGCTAATTTCTATCTATCTCATTTCCCTACTATAAAAAACTTGTTTGTACGGTTTTGCGCACCGGGCAGTGCCGGTTAGCTATGGTTAAATTATTCCTGGCTCCACTAAGTCTCCTCTTCAATTTTTCCCTTGAAACTAGTCTAACTCTCAACCTAAGCACTCAAAAAGTATCTTGCAGCCCAGCACTTGCTCAGACCTAATAGCAAGCACTAATATACCCTGACACTGATTGCCCAGCCCACCCCTCACCAACCAAGTGACTAAGCAGCTCATCCTACTATTCAAGCATGACCAAAGGGCAATTTCAGGTACACTCTCCAGTCCAGCTGGTGAATCTGGGTATCCTGAGGAAATGTTACAACTGCCTCATGTACACAGACAACTCTCTCCTCCTACCACAAAACGCTAACATATGCGAGAGATGCAATTATACAGCCAAACTGGAAGCTAAGCTGTCACACCCAAGACTGGAACAGACAGTCAAGAGGAGAAGGTTATAACACTTGCATCACAACTCCAGCTGCACACAGACCTACTAAAACAGCACTGGCAAAAAATACACAAAATCATACTTGGAGGCCCTAAATAAAAACCTGCAAAAGCATCAGAGACCTCCAAAGCAGACACCCAAACAACCTGCACTTCCCGTCACAAACCAGACAACACATAAAACACAAAATCAATTTGCCGCACAATCACAGCCCTTAAGGCGAAATAACATACTTAACACATTAGTAATAGGCGACTCTATAGTCAGGCACACTGACGTCCTACTCACTAGGGTGGACAAGCAGAAGGTTACTGTCAGCTGCCTGTCGGGAGCCAGAATCCGCCACATAAGACAAGCGCTCAGGTCACTCCAGAACAAGTACAAATATGACTCTGTTGTTGTTCATGTTGCAGCCAAGCTAAACCTGCATGTACTCTAATGTGTTTGTCAACATATTCTAATTTTTAGTAAGTATGCTTCTAATACAGTAGCTGTCTGGATGAAATACTGTGTGTACCCATAACTGATGGACTAATACGATCTTGCACTGTTGCCTCAAGGATGGGTATGAACTGCTTCCTTTCACGTTTATTCATGACCTTGATCATTAAATCATTAGTAAAAGTAAGTGGATATCCACATTTTGAAAACATGTATCTTAATAGGTTACATTTGTCCCAGTCTAAGTTTGTAAAAGTAATATTTTAAAAATTTCCCTATTTTTGGGCCTTTGTCCCAGTTTTATGTATGGCTTTGTCCAGATTTCTTACTCTAAGAGAAGAGAGTTGTGATAGTAAGTATCAGATGTACATTAATTTTCAAAATGACTAGAATTTATGGCATTTTATAAAGTTTCTGCTCTTGGTGCCTTGTTCTTTCTCTAGTCAGAATGTCTTTCAGAATATCAGTATACTATAGTGACAGGTGTTCCACACCGGAGGTCAACCCATCACTGGTTAGATCAGGCCATAAACTAATCACTCTGGATGTCCACACCCCACCACCACCCTAACTAAGGAAACCAGAGTAGAAAACTTTTCTAAAGCAAACTTCACCTTACTTAAGACAGAGGTGGTAAGTTTCACAGCCCCCACGCTAAAGGATAATGCTGCCCAAGATGCAGAAACCTTTACAAATGCACTCTATGAGCACCTACAAGGATGCATGGATCGTTCCCTAGCAAAACCAAGACTCACTCCTCTAAGAGAAGGAAACCAGTTTGGTGGACCCCTGCAATAAACAGGCTATACAATAGAAGGAGGAAGCTAGTTCAGAAAAAAAGCAAATACCAAGAATGAAAGACATCCCTGATCAGGATTCAAAAGATAACCACAAAGCCTTCTTTAGATATATTAAGAATCTAAGTGGCAACTCACAGATGTGCACTGAACTAGTGCAAAATAGCACAAAATATACTGAACCTACTGATATTGCCAACATCCTGGCAGATAGATTCAGTGCAAACTTCAACCCCCTCTCACCTCCAAAAGGGCCCACAGCAATACCAGAAAAGTGTAGTGTCCCAAAAATCACAGACACACAGGTGAAAATTGCCCTTTCAAAAGCCAAAAACACTGCATCAGTGGGACCAGATGGTGTCCCAGGCTGCGTCTTGCATGAACTACAGAACAAACTAACCCACCCACCTAAACATGCTTTTCAGTCTCAACCTCTCCACAGGTTACATGCCCATAGAATGGCACACAGCAATGGTTATTCCTCTCCACAAAGGAGGGGCCACAACTTACCCTGGTAACTATCACCCCATAAGCCTGACTAGCCTGGTTTGCAAGGCTATGGTGCGCATCATCATGGAACTCATTAACAAAGACATTGGGAACCTCCAAAGACTTGACCCAACCCAGTTCGGCTTTGTTAAGGGCAGATCATACCTACTAAACCTAGTTGACTTCTTCAAGATAGTCACCAAGGCCATAGATGAGGGAAAGGTGGTTCACACAGCCTACCTTGACCTCGCCAAGGTTTTCAACACCATTCCCCGCTCGGGTATTACAGAAAAACTCACCAGCCTGAACATAAACCGCTACGTCACGAGATGGGTTGCCAAGTGGCTTACAGACAGAACTCACACGGTACGAATAGCGGGCTCTAGGTCCGACTCTAAACCATTCACAAGTGGTGTCCTGAAAGGCTCAGTCCTGGGACCCCTACTGTTCGGCATATACTTCTCAGAAGTACAGACAAACACAGGAGGACTATGGCTAACCAAGTTCGCCAATGGCTGCAAACGGGGAGCCATAATTGACTCTCCAGCTGACACGGACATCCTCCAAAAGGGCCTTACTGAGACGGACACCTGGTGTCAGAGTTATGACCTCAAGCTAAATGCCAGAAAATGCATAGTCATCCCATTTGGGAAAAACAAAACACCCACGAATTACCACATAGGTGGCAGCCCCCTTAATACAGAAGAGGTAATAAGAGATAGTAATCTCTCCTTTGACAATCATATTGCCAAAGTAGTTAGAAAATCCTTCTGTGGCCCATCTAATTACTAAAGGGTTTGCATCTAGAAATAATGAGGTTATAGTGCCCCTCTACTCGTCACTCATTAGACCCATCATAGAGTACAATGCCCCATTTGGGATGTACCTTACAAGACACTTCCAACAGCTGGAAAGACCACAAAAGTACTTCACCAAGAGGATTACTGGTCTCAAACATATGTCCTATGCAGCCCGACTGAAAAAACTCCAGCTGTACTCAGTAGCATATCGCTTACTCAGAGGTGATCTCTGCCTGACTTAAAAAGCCATGTCCAACTCAGAATTGATGGACATGCTCCACCTAAAGAAATCCAAGTCATTGCGAGCCACACGCTCTAGTGAGCTAAACCTCACCACAACAATAAATAGAACATGCTGGAGGGATAGATTCCTGTCACAGAGACTCCCCATGCTTTGGAACAAGATTCCAAATTACATCAGGCAGAGCCCCTCACTAACACTCTTCGAGAGAAACCTTGACGAGTGGATGGGTAACAGAAAATACACCCCTGGGATCACTTCATTGGCTCTGCTTGACAGAGGATCAGTTAATTAATGAATGGGGCAGTGAAAGCCAATACACTCTGGTTAGGCTTATAAATGCCCTCGGGCAGATAGCCTAGTACCTACCTATGAATCTATATAAAAAACAGAGATATATTTACAAGAGTAACATATGAAGTTGTTATACATAGAAAATAAGAATCACAATAATTTTACAGAGTTGTGTACAAGTTGCATAGTGTTACTATAGAAGAGCAATATAAAGTTTACATGCAGATATATATACAGGTTTCAGCAATAACGCCATGTACAGCAGAATTTACAAAGTGTCTTAGAATAAGGCTCCCTGTTGGCTTTTCCCTTGTTTTACTTGTTTAAAATAGTTTAACTTCACATATTCCAGCATTGTATTTTGGGGTGTTTGCACTCCGTTTACCATAGCTGCTCAGAGCTTGCACTTCGAGCAACTCGGATGTGCATTGTGAAATATTGACACATTTTTGTAACCCTAGCCCTCCATAGAATAGACATTTTGTTAGTCTTACACCAAAACCTGGTCCATCTAGCCCACTTCCCACTACTTACTACAGTATATACCTTCCATAATGGATGGACAGTTTTCCACAAAGTCTCCAGACAGCCTGATGGACATGGGCATCCTAAGGCCACAGAGCAATTGCCTCATGTATACTGTTACTGCTGAAACAAAGTAATACAACATGAGAGCTGTATCTATACTATGAATTTGGACTCAATTATCTCACATAACAAACCAGATAGCAAACATGTCAGCACACACAATTCATCTGTTGCATATAAGCTTAAAACACACAAACCCACATACATAGAGGTAATTGCTAGAAACCTAACTAAGGATCAGAGACCTCCCAGGTGCAAACCTGCTGCACACAGTGCAGACCCAAAAGAATCCACTACACATAATAATACACACACCAGTATCACAGCTAATAAGCTCCTCAGGCAAAACACCTCAAAACCAAATGTCTTGTTCATAAGCGACTCCATAGTGAGACACACACATGTCCCCATCACCAGGCTGGACAAGGGGAAGGTCACAGTCAGCTGCCTGAGAGATGCCAGAGTTTGTCAGATCACACACATACTCAAGTCTCTCAACAATTACAGTTATGACTCATTCATAATCCATGTTGCAGTGAAGGACTGGAGACATATCTCACTATACTATATGAAGATGCTTGCCTCCCCCATGGTGGCCTTTTTAGGCAATGTCAGAAATAAAGTCCCAGTGTAAAATTATCCACCACAGACAAGCTGAAGGTTATGCTGCTTAATGGATGGAGTGTAAATCAGACTGCACTCACTGGAAGAACTCCTTAACTTGGAAGATGCCCATGTCTGTGCAGTTACACAGACATGTTTCAAGGCTGCAGAAAATACCCTGGCCATGCGGGTGTCAAGTCCATCCACACATTCACACATCAAAACGAGCATGAAAAAAACAAAGGTGGAGGTGTATACATCTTCATTAAAGACAGATACACTGCAAGACTGGTCAAAGAGTATGACTGTAGCACTACTCTAGTTTCAACTAACTGTATATAAACCCCCCTTCCATATCATTAATAGCTACAGGACCCCCACCCTGAACCACAAGGACCACTCTGCCTAGTTGGACCTAAATGAGTCACTCACTAGGCAGCCAAACAACTTGGTCATGTGTGATTTCAACTATCTTCCCATCGATTTGGAGTCATATATGTGCACAAACACACTCACCCTAAGGTTCCTGGACTTTGTTAATACACATGCTATGTAACAGTCTGCACTCCCATAAGGGGTTTGAATGTCCTAGACTTAGTACTGAACAACATAGTGGTTCTCAGCACTAAGCCCTGGGTATTGGCCCCTCTCTGGTCACGTCAGATCACAGTTCAGTCTCGTTCACATTCACAGTCATGCTCGACATCCCCTGAAGATCAGAAAGGATGAAACATTTCTCCAAAGCAAACTATAGGCTCCTAACCAATGCCATAAAGATTTACAAAACCAATGCTACCACTATCAACGATGACTGCTATACAGAGGTGTACACAAATGGACTGTATCAACAGCTATACAGATGTACAGAGTTGGCTGAACATGAATGGATCAAAACAATTTCCTCACAGAAAGCAAGCCACCCTAGTGGGCATCAAATATACATAGATTATACAAGTGGAAGAAAGTAATGTCTAAGACCAAGAGGGAACTGACTCAGCAGAGGAAGAATACCCTCCACGGCTTGAACAGGGAAATTAGCTATCTTGAAAAGTCCTCTAAAGCCATGTACAAACCTAAAGTAGCATCCCAGAAGGCATTCATTAGCTATGTCAGACATCTAAAAGTGAAGGCCCAGATTTGTGACCAATTAGTAGTCGACAGTACCACTCATACTGATCCTGAGGAATGCCAACTTGCTATCAGTTTGTGGCAAACATCATCTGCCCCTGTCCTTACCTGACATACCCCAAAGCATACCTGTCACCAGTCCTCTACCTAGTAACTTCCTGTGAACCTAAGGTGACATGTCCCTGGACTCCATGCCAGTGTCTGATCATGGCCTGGTGGGATGGTTGGATATGCAATAGTCTGATATAGCTGATTACATCAGCATTATCTGTTGAGCATACAGTGATATCAGTGCCCCACATGCTGGTATAAAAAGATCTCTGTAATGTCAAGTAACATCTGTCATGCACACAGTTGATTGCTGTGAGAACGGAACCCTTACCTAAATGCACAGACTACAGAACACAGTATTATACGTAAGCCCCATGGCAAATGTCTGACTTTTACATGTCTACAGGTCAGTTTATAGTGGATGACAGCAGGCCATGTGGAAGACCAGAGGTTGGGAGGACTGCACAGTGGATGTGTAGGCTTCTGCAAGTATGAAAAGACTAGCAAGCCATGCTATTGAAGAAGTAACTGTAGGATAGCACTGCTGAGTAGACAGACTTATATACATACACACACACAGTTGACTGCAGTGAGATCAGAACCCCTGCCTAAGTATACAGACTACAGAACTCAATACTTAATGCAAGCACCACAGCAAAAGTCTGACTTTTACATGGCTGCAGGTGAACTCATGATAGATGACATTAGAAGGCCACGTGGGGGACAACAGGTTGTGAGGCCTGCATAGGCACATAGATTCATAGGTTCATATGAGGCCAGTAGCCTAACTGTAAAGTGTGTCCTATGTGTGTAGAATCCTAGCTGTGTAAAAACACAAGTACCCTTATTGAGCATAGTTGGATGTTTGAGTTTAGCAGA
The DNA here is from genome assembly GCF_019279795.1 of Protopterus annectens. NCBI lineage: Eukaryota > Metazoa > Chordata > Ceratodontiformes > Protopteridae > Protopterus > Protopterus annectens. The sequence continues at coordinate 224,291,973 of NC_056746.1, forward strand.
GCAAGGTTGTCAACACCACCAACTGGCCCTGTCCTTGAGGGACCACACAACATTATATATTACACTTTGTAGTGTGGTTGATATATGTGTCTAAAAATACATATTCCCAGGGTTTTATTGCTTGGGGGGATGGACAACACATGTATGTTTTGTGAAAATATGACGTATACTGAGAAAGTGCCCTGATAAACCGATCACATGTACAGAAGGTTAGCTGAATTTGGACTGTCACCTCCAGAGAGAGAGATGTGACAACAACATAATCATGTTTTATAGCCAATTGGACTGAATCAAGTGCATCAAGTACATGTGTGTGACATGGAGAACTTTGTATGGGACAATCTCTTTTTTTTGGGACAGGTGCCCTATTTTTTTAAGAGAGAGACAGGAATGTTGGGTTAGGAGAGCAGGTATGTATGGGGCAGGTAATTTAACAAGGTGAGGAAGCATTTGCTGACAGAACATACAAGACAAGAGACAGGGATGGTGAAGAGCACAAGAGGTGGATGAACACCATGGCTGGGGTAAGGGTGTGGACCTTGAAAATCCATGGATATCAACCTGGGTGACAATGAGAATTGAGTCCTGACCTACTGGACTGTCATCACTGTCACCTCACTGCACTAATGGCTGCAGTGCCTGACATCTGCATCTCCTTGTGTTATTCAGTACAGTGATGGAGAACAGTGTTGTGGCCACAGTTTGGCACACAGTCCTATGCACCATCCCTGGAAGTTCTTCTCAGGTGATAAAATCACCCACTCTGCCACTGCTCCAGGAGGGAACCACAGACCCGTCCTCCAGGGCAGAAGTACCTGAGGGGGCCAGGTTGTGCAGGGGCAGCACAAGGGGTGCTACAAGTTTGTGTGTCAGATGTGCTGGGCCTTGGTGCCATAGCCAGTGGAGTGGGGGCAGATGGATCCCGTGGGCTAGGCCTAGTGTGCTGTGTTGTGGGGGAAAGAAATAAGGGTTGGGGTTAGAGATTGCACAAGTTGTCTTATTTGCTTGGTTAGGCTGAGGAGGGTGGTGTTCCAGGTCTGGGTTCTCACTTTTGTATTTGCAGACAGCAGCTTCCTTTGCTTACTGTGTAACCTAGTAATGACAGATGTCTGTCTGTCCAGGACAAGATAACAATGTCCCACAGGCTGCTGTAAAAGGCTCACTATAAAGCCCAGCAACAGCTCACAGACAAACACAGACCGGCCCCCTCTCCCCCATTTGACTGTACTGAGAATAGAACCCCTACCTATCTAAGTACACACACTACAGACAACAGTACTTAATGCAAGCACCATGGCTCAAGTCCAACTTGGAGAGTGTCAGACAACACTTTTTATAGATGATAATATCAGCACTGTGTGTTGAGAACAAGCTAACAATGTCCCACAGGCTGCTGTAAAATGCTCATTGTAAAGACCAGCAACAGCACACACACACACCAACCAACCCTCCATTTGACTCCAGTGAGAATAGAACCCCTACTTATCTAAGGACATTAACTACAGAACACAGTACTTACCGCATGTGCCACAGCATACCTTTGATTATAACAGGCCCGCAGGTGTATGTGTAGTAGATGACATTTACAGGCCATGTGGGAGACAAGAGGTTGGGAAGCCTGCATGAACTATGGATTTATAGGCTTGTGTAAGTCTCAAAAAACTGGCAAGCCATACCATTGGAGAGGTAACTGTGGGATACACATTTCTGCTCTTCTCTGTAGACACACACACACACAGTTGACTGCAATGAGTATAGAACCTATACCTCTCTAAGGACACAGACTACAGAACACAGTATAGTACTTATCACATGTGCCACGGCACAAGTCTGATTTTGTCAGGCCTTCAGGTGAACTTGTAGCAGATGACATTGACAGGACATGTGGGAGTCAAGAGGTTGGGAGGCCTGCATAAATACATTGCTTCATAGTGTCATCTGACACTAATAGCCTAATAACAGTAGGCTGTTTGGAGGCCTAGCTGTGTAACAACACAAGTACCCTGACTGAGCATACTTGGCTGTTTCAGTTTTGCAGAGCAAGACTGTAAGCACCACCAAGTGGCCCTATCCATGAGTGAGCACACAACATTATGTGTAACACTTTATATTGTGTTTGATATATGTGTGGAAAAGGTAATGAGACCCACCCAGGGTTTTAGTGCTTGTTTAGGGTGGTTTGGGGGGACAAATGAATGTCTTGTAAATAACATGTATTATTGTCAAAACATATATATATATATATATATATATATATATATATATATATATATTGTATTATATTATATTGTGCTCTTATTGCAATGTTTCCACATGTAGTTTTATGTCATACAAAAGAACTGGACAATAAACAGCAATAATAAAATATATATACAATTCCATAGCGCAATGAGCATTGGATTTGCTCGATGGTTAGCAAAGTGTACACGCAAGTGAGCTAAGCCTGTTTGCGCGCAGGGAAGCAGTGCACTAATGCAAGGCACATTGCAAATTTTGCAGCTATACCCTGGTCCCATCTGTACTCCAGGCCGAATTTTTGCAATAGCTAAGAGTGTTAATTGAATGTATCTGTTTTCTATTTTTGGGTGTCTGTTTTCTATTAAATCTATTTTTCCCTGTATCTGCAATGTTGTGCATCATGCAAACAAGATAAGCTTAGCCAAAATGTTTTGGGCCATGATGTATCAAGCAAAACTGAACTTACAATAAGACAAATAGGAAAAGATAATAAAACTAAGTAACAGATGTGCAAAATCTATACAAGCACAGTAAAATTTGATAATACACATCACAATCTTCTGCATATGTCAGGATTTGAACCCTCACACCAGTACAGCTTCAGAAAACAGGAGGGATGCCTTAGTCCTCTTGGCCACACAAACAGCTTTGCATCAACAAAATGGAAAGTCATTCTTCACACAACCAACTGCTATCAAACCATCAGCTATGATTTGTACATTTAATTCTCTTTACTATATTTGGCCATAGAATAGCTAGTGATTTATTTTACTTTTGTTTACTGGGAAAGTCTGACTGGACAGAGGTCCTTTTTCAGCAGAGACACAGGCAGAAAAGCTCCAAGAGTAACAAATACATACAATAGAGAAGCAAATACAGCCAAGTGAGAAGCAAATACATACAAGATAGTGGTTTCAGACTCAATAAGTAGGGCAATGGCAATTTACATAGAAAATGGTTGTTTACATTTAGTGAATATATCCAAATGATTATGTACAGTTAAAGTGAAACTACCATTAGTGGTAGATCATGCTAGTAGAGTAAGAGTAACGTTAATAGAGTGAAAAGGAGGAATAGGTTATCCAGGGGAGTTGCAGGTGTAGAGCCAGGTGTTCATAAGGTGTGTTTTTAGATTTTTTTTAAATTGAAGTGTTGAGTTAGTTACTAGTGAGTTAGGTAGATTATTCCAGTGTTTGGAGATGTAGTTGGAAAAAAAGTGATTCACCTGCTGAATTGTTCACTTTGGTGGTGTGTAGAAGCTGCTGGAGTGAAGGGGTCTTGAGGAGGAATATGGCTGAATATCTTTAAGTGCTTGTTTTTTCTGATTGATAGAGTATTTTGTGGGTGAAGGTAAGTTGATTAAAGAGAAGTTGAGGGAGTTTAAGCCACTTGAGCTGCTTAAGTGATGAGCAGTGATGTGACTTGTATGAGGCATTAGTGGCAAACTTGGAGATTTTATTGTAACAGGCTTCGAGTTTGGGTAGATTTGTCTTGTGGAGGTTGGTTAAGATTGGGGAGGCATACAGGAGAGTTGAGAGGAGGTGGGTTCTAGCAGTGGTGGCTTTGGTATTATTTGTCAAAAATCTGTTTCTATATAGGAGACCTAGTTTTATGTGAACTTTTTAATGGATTGGGCAAAATATCAAATTTCAGGTTGTCATTTTCCACTCCTGGTAATTTGGTATGCTTTGTTGGGGTGATAGTTTTATTTTTAGAGAAGGCACTGAAGGTTGTGGATAGGGAGGTGTATCTGGTTGGGTAGAAGAGAAGAAGTTTTATTTTGTTAGGGATTTAAGATAAGTTGGGAGCTGGTGAACCGAGATTCAGCAGATAAGAAGGAATCTTGAGTAATGGTATGGAGGTCTTTGAGGGAGGAAACTGGGTAGATCAGGGTAGTGTCATCAGTTTACTGAACCAATGAGGCCTGAGGTGTAGCCAAGTGGAGCTGATTGGTAAAAAGAGAAAAAAGAAGAGGACCAAGGAAGGAGCCTTTGGGAACTCCTAAGGTGACAGGGAGAATGGGTGAAAGATCTTGTTGCCAGCAGACAGCCTGTTGATGTTCTGCTAGGTAACTTTGGAACTAGGTGATAGTGGGGTGACTGAGGCTAAGGAAGGAGAGGACATAGATGAGTTTGGAGTGATTAGCTATGTTAAAAGCCTTGGACAGGTCCAGGAATATGGCTGATACAAGTTGACCATTGTTTCTATGCTGATTAACTGTGGTGGTAAATAAGTAGGGCTGTGGTGGTGCTGTGAGAAGGGTGTAAACCATGTTTGGTATTAGATAGGAGCTTGTGTGTAAGGAGATAGTCTATAAGTTGGGTGTGTATGACCCTTTACAGACTTTTTGAGAGAGGGGATAGGATTGCAATTGGGTGATAGTTTGTTAGTTTGGCGGAGTTACCTCCTTTGTGTAAGGGTAAGATGTGGGAGATTTTCCAGATGGTGGGGATGTAAGCTTCAGATAATGACCTGTTTTTAGGTATGTATACAGGTTATGTGAGTGCTACTGCTACAATTTGCAGGAAGTCAGTAGGGAGATTGTTGGCAACTAAGGTACTGGGCTTAAGTTTATTTAGTAGTGTTTTGCTGGTGTTAGTGGAAACTGGATTTATTGTAAACTGGTTGGTGCTTTTGGGAGGGTGTAAACTGTTGTGGTTTGGGGTAGGAGGGGTGTGGATGGGGCTGGTCTGGGTCATTGTAAGTTGTTAAATTGATTCTGTGAAGTAGAGACAGCCTGAGTGGGATGAGAGATTGGGGTTGCTAAGCAAAATCCAATCAGGGATGAATTGACACTAAGATGTTTTATCAGTCCTAGTGGGAGACATAATATGTTGGGTGAAGCCATAAAGGTTTACATGGGATGTAGGGTTTGGAGAAGAACAAAGGAGCCAATCAATATTAAATTCACCAATTTGTATAGTTTCTTGTGGGAGAGATATAGGGTTCCGTTGTAGTATACTTTCAAGTGTGGCAATATTGTTGCCTGGTAGAATATATCCAGCTATGATATTTAGATGTTTTTTGGGGTTAATTGTTAACTTAGTAAATATTAATTCTGCATTATCAAATTCAGTATGTAGAGGTCCAGAAGGTCTAGTATAAAGTGATTTTTGAATAAGATAGCCACACACCCTCCTTTTTTGTTTTTCCTATCTTTACGCAGGATGCTGTAACCGGGGGCAGTAATTTCATTACTACTGATATCTGGTTTAAGCCATGTTTCTGTTAGTGTTACAGTTGGGGAGTGATGGGATAGTAGGGCATGTGTGTAATGGAATTTGTTTGCTATGCTTCTTACATTCATATTAAGGATAAGAAGGGAGGATTTGCTTCTATGGTGGAGCATAGCAAGTGTTGATGGTGAGGGTCTGGCTAATGAACTGCATTTGGGTGTGGGACCAGGATTAGGGTGAATGTCTCCTGTGCACCTTAAATGCATAACTGTGTAAAAAGAGCTTGGAGAGTTTGTGTTGAAGTTTGGAATATTTCAGAGCTACTGGTGATGTGGGATGATAAGGAAGGACTTTGTATGATAGTCTGTATAGGTGGTGTGGAACAGGGTTAAGGCTATAGTGTGGTGTTGTGAACAACTTGGGTAGTGGAATGAGGAGGTTTGCCAGAGAGGATGAGTAGTGTATAGTGAGTGTCATAAGTGGAAAGTGAGTGTAGGAGTATAAGTGTTAAAGTGTCATAAGTGGAAAGTGAGTGTAGGAGTATAAGTGTTAAGGTAGCAGCGATGTAGAGGAGTGTTGTATTAAAAGGCTTCATTTTGATGTTGAGCTGATGTGTGAGGTTCCAGTAGACAGGGAATAAAGTATGAATAGTAAAAGTAGTAGGGAGAGATATAATGTTACAGAAATCTAAGTGGATGCTTTGATAGAGTTTTCCTGGAGTATTGCATGTTGTGTACTTCTACTTGACTGGAGAGGTGGAGAGGGGAAGATGAAGTGAGGGGAGGGACTAATATAGTGGGGTGTGGAACTGGTTGGTATGATGTAGGATTGGGTGTTGAGTGGTGGGGGTGGGTATGCTTAAGTATAAATTTAGGTGATGTGGGGTGGGTGGGAATTGGGGGTAGGGGAGTGGAGTGAGCTCGAGTGCAGCGAGAGCGAATGGAGTGGGTAGAACCAATGGAGCCAGATTGCAGCAGTAAGTCAGCCAAAAAAACTATCTAGAAGTTGGAACTAAGATAGGCAGCAGGTCAGTGCCATCTAAGACACCAAGGTAAAGAGAAGCAGAGGTAGTGTTTAATTTACCACAGTGGACCTACTGAGAATTTAACTACAGTAGTATGAGTGAGGGAATGAAGAAATAATTTTGTGGAGAGGGGGTGGGGTAAGAGACTGTTTTGCTGGGCTGCTATTTCCTTGTAAGTGTGCACTTACGAGAGATGCTACACCTGGAGGGCTTTCAGCTGCAAAAGTAGAGCAAATATGGTGTCCAGGGGTTTTAAAACCTTTAGTGTGTTGTACCTGAGCAATCACTTGGAAGGTAGGGGAGGGGATTGAAACAAATTGGAGTAAAGAGTAGCAGGGGAGAATCCAAGGCACTCTGCAAACCTAGCTAATTAGCAAAGGACAGCAAAGGAAATAAGGTAAACATGCAGACCATGTTCAAGGACTGGAAGGTTTCTCTAAGAAAAACTATCAGTAAGAGTACACCACAGGTAGAAGTTGTATGCTGCTTACTAATCTGCAGTGGCAGCTTTTATTCTCTATTACATTTGTATTCCCCTTTGCTTTTTGTTTGCTGCACACTATGTGGTAAAGATAAAAGCAGCTTGAGACTTTGCACCTTTGTTTGTTGTTTAATTAGTGAAGAATAAGTATTGAGGGGGGGGCCTGAAGGCTATGACTCTACCGAGATGGGCTAAATCACACACAACCTGTCATAATTATGCTTACAAATATACAGTTCTGTGTTACCTTTCTGTGTTTCTTGATAATTTATCAGTTATCTAACACATGCATTGTGTAAGTCATTCTAAATCATTGGCCTTAACATGTGAGAGGATATTAACTTAGAATAATATGATATGCATTTGCCAACAAGTGAAGTCCAGGTTGGATGGCACAAACACACACATACTGTTCTTTTGGGTGTAGCATAGCTGGGTTACTGTTATGGCAGGAACAAGGGTACAGTACTCTTTGTGGGAACAAGGCTCAGTTACCTTTTTCACACAAACAAGTCTGATGTCTGAAACTGTAATGCATATCATCACTTTTTACCTTCTGTTTTCAATGATTTACCAGTACTTAAGTATGGTGCTAAACTGAGGCCATGCAGTGAACATCAGAATTCTCCAGTGGTATGACTGTGTGACTCTTTCATGCCTGTGGCCTACTAATAACTAATGGACAAATATAAGTAATATAAGTGTCTGGTGTCACATGTTAAGGTACTTTCAGTACAAATCCACCACTATTTACTTGCTTACTGTACCAAGTTAGGAAATACAAAGATATGCCATAATAATATTAAAGAATACACTCTAGGTTCAGGGGGGTGGCTGCTGTGGTGCAGCGGTTAGTGTTGTCACCTCACAGCAAGAGGCTCTCCAGTTTGATTCTCAGCTGGGGTGCCTTCTGTATGGAGTCTGCATGTTCTTCCTGTGGTTGTGTGGGGTTTCTCTGGGTGTTCTGGTTTCCTCCCACATTTCAAAGACATACAGTAGGTGGACTGCACACTCTAAATTTGCTGTAGGTGCAAGTGTGTGGGCAAGTGAGTGGTACAGATGAAAAACCCCAGCAGGGCTAGCCACTTGGTGGTGTAAACCTTGGCTCGAGATGATTATCACTTTTGAAGTCACACCCCAACCCCATGTGCAAAATGGGAAAAGGGGTTGAGTATGGATGGATGACTGTAGGTTCAGGACTTGCCTTGCAAATGCAGCAGTCGACACACCTTTAGTTGAGGGCTGACTGTCTAATGCAAGAAATACACAGCCAGTACATGGGAGGTAACGACTGTGTAAAGTGCCTGGCATCAATGTTGTATGTATATGAGTAGAAGAAAGGTATTATGTCCCTAGGTGGTCAGTGAATGCACTATGCATTGTCTCTTAGCCAAACCAGGGGCATACTGAGCACATCTGTGTCTGTCTATAGGGGCAACAGCTGGGCGTTCCTCCTCTGACTGTGATGACCCAGGTGTTGCTGGGGGGATGTGTCCCTTCCCCTTGCTGATCCTGCTGCAGCTGTTTCTGCAGGATCAGATTGTGTATCATAGCACATACTGTGAATATTTGTGCACATGTGCATGAAGTGTACTGCAGGGCTCAACTGGATATATCTAGGCACTGGAACTGTGACTTCAGAAGCCCAAACACACAATTTGATGTTTCTAGTTTGAGTGTGTGCCTCATTATGGTGTTCTTCCATGGGTGCATGTGCACTTGTGATGGATGCCATCAGCCATGGTTCCAGGGCATAGCCAGCATCCTTGAGTAAACGGCCTTGGGGGATGTCCATTCCTAACAAACATATGTTACAGCTGTGGTGAGTGCCAGATATGG